>NW_022262640.1:141551-195841 GCF_002021735.2 Oncorhynchus kisutch | reverse complement strand
TATGACAGTCCATCAGACCACTATGAGGTCTACCTGTGCCAATTCTAAGCTTCCTGAAGGCAAACGGAAGTGGTTAAATTAACCCAAAAGGTGTTTTGATGTACATAACCTTCAAAGGTGAAAATGACTACATTCAACCCTGTGTAGACGTAGATCAGTCAATTCTTAACTTAAGACTTAAAACTCAGGATTCTGTAAGTTCTATGTCAATCAAGACATGTGTTTACTTATAGCTTCCTGGGCAACCGGACGTGCCTTTAATTGGGTCACACTGTCTGTTTTGAAGGTTAGAAAAGTCACATCTCTCCCAAAACGTCATATGTGACTAGGTAACACACTCCTAAAACTGTAAATCAGTCATTTCTCCCAGCAGATGTCAAAGAAAAGCTCTCAACACACACACACAGCAAGGATGGAGTGATAAAGTGCGGTGCTCAAAGACACAGAGAGCAGGCAATGGCATAAACATAATCTCTAGGCCGTGCCGAGTTCAACGAGATATCCCGCTTGACCGTAGCTCGCTCGGTCTAAGCGCAGCGACCATTAGAAAAGTAGGCCCAAAATGAAGCCTGCCCCACAACGTCATTTGCTTTTGGGTGACAGTGAGAGAACCGTTAGGGTGAGAAGCACAATTCGACCTCAGGTACGTTCCTAAGGTCCTCCCGATCCGTGCAAGCCTAACGTTGACCGTGTGGCATTAACCCTTAATAGTTAAAAGAGGGTGTTTACTTCAAAGAGTTTGCATTGACTTCTCTCCCCATAGGAATACATTGCCTGCACCCCTAAATTCAACCTGAAGCCTATGTGGGTTATGAATGTCGTATGAACCTGTCTTCGATGACAGTCCATCAGGCCACTACGAGGTCTACCTGTGTTGATTCTAAGCTTCCTGGACCAACCGGAAGTGGTTAAAATCACCCTAAAAGTGTTTATCCATACCCTGCCTGCAGTTTGATAGACATAGTGCATTCAACCCTGTGTAAATCAGTCAATTCTTAACGTAAGGACTTAAAAACTCAGGATTCTGTAAAAGCATACCCCAGTGAGGATATGTGTTGATTTATAGCTTCCTGTGCCAACCGGAAGTGTCATAATTGGTGTCTCTTGGGCTGTTTCGAGGGGTTAAAAAAGTCAGATCTTTCCAAAACTTCATATATGTGATTAGGCAACCCCCATGAACTGTAAATCAGTCATTTTTCCCATAAAATTTCAAAGGAAAAATAAATCACCCTAAAACACAACTTGGATGGAGGGACGTATTGGGGTGCGTAGAGACAGACAGTGACTGCAATAGTTAGCTTTGTTCGAGCTAAAAAAGAACCGTCAGACCTAGAGTTCCGAAACTTTAGAATCCTGTTCTAGACCTCCGGTCAATAGTGCATGGTGAGTTACGTGGCTCTAGAAGGTTCTCGGACCGAGAAACAGCCTCGTACATTTGCAATGACTTCAATTCATTTTGACCGTTACGAAAATGACGACATTTAGAAAAGTCTCAGAGACGCAAGGCTAGGTGCATTGAAACCGGCTCGGCCCATAGAGACAGATCCCAACGTTTCTGTCCGATAGCTCATTCAAGGACCCCGTAGCAAGGCATGGAAAAAAGTGGATTTTCAGCACCAATTAGGGTTTTACTCGGGCACCGAAGGACCTATCGAGCCGAAACTCGGGATTCGGGGTCGCCTCACATAGGCCTACACATAATGTCCGACCTGGACCCGCAGCTAGAACGTAACTATGTGTTTTACGTTTTTATTATGTTTTAAACCAAAGGCGCTGTGAATTATGGGCCTGCTCTGACATATGTGATAGTTGGCTTCTAAATGAGTAGGAAAAAGTGGGTTTGGTGTCAATTGATATCAGTTTGGTGTCATAATGACATCTAATTGACTGATGGACACTGACTTGCTAGTTGACTTTTGTACATTTGCAATGTGTTTAAACGGAGAGGGACCATCACCAAAATGGCATTCTGAAATCAACACAAAAAATGGCATCACCACAGTCTCCAGACTGTGCCGAGTTCAACGAGACGCCCCGCTTGACCGTAGCTCGTTCTGAGTGCAGCGACTTTGAAAAAAAGAAGGCCCAAAATGCATTTAACGGTCATTCTGATTTTAATGCCCGCTATAGGAGCACCCTACTACGGCCCTCTTTCACTCAGGGCCGTCCTGGGTGCTTTATGGACTGTTAGCCAAGTGCTGGAGGAGGAAATAGACCCGTGCACCTGGTGATTGAAAACGTGCATCTGGTAACCCAAGAGGAAATAGACCCGTGCACCTGGTGATTGAAAACGTGCATCTGGTAACCCAAAAATTCAAATATGGTCCTAAATGCATTTAAGGGTCATTCTGATATTAATGCCCGCTATGGAAACACCCTACTACGGCCCTCTCTCTGTCGGGGGCGACCTGAGTGCATTATGGACACTTTGAAATTTCACGATGGATACTGATTGTTGTGCACCCGGTAACCCAAAAATACAAATATGGTCCTAAATGCATTTAACGGTCATTCTGATTTTAATGCCCGCTATAGGAGCACCCTACTACGGCCCTCTTTCACTCAGGGCCGTCCTGGGTGCTTTATGGACTGTTAGACAAGTGCTGGAGGAGGAAATAGAGCCGTGCACCTGGTGATTGAAAACGTGCATCTGGTAACCCAAAAATTCAAATATGGTCCTAAATGCATTTAAGGGTCATTCTGATTTTAATGCCCGCTATAGGAGCACCCTACTACGGCCCTCTTTCACTCAGGGCCGACCTGGGTGCTTTATGGACTGTTAGCCAAGTGCTGGAGGAGGAAATAGACCCGTGCACCTGGTGATTGAAAACGTGCATCTGGTAACCCAAGAGGAAATAGACCCGTGCACCTGGTGATTGAAAACGTGCATCTGGTAACCCAAAAATTCAAATATGGTCCTAAATGCATTTAAGGGTCATTCTGATATTAATGCCCGCTATGGAAACACCCTACTACGGCCCTCTCTCTGTCAGGGGTGACCTGAGTGCATTATGGACACTTTGAAATTTCACGATGGATACTGATTGTTGTGCATCTGGTAACCCAAAAATTTAAAGATTGTGAATAAGAAGACACAGAGAGGCTTAAAACGTTAAACTCTCTCTCATGGGATGAAGGGACATACAGGCCTAAAGGCCAAACACCCCTAACCAGGTTATAACCCAAAAGGTGTTTTGATGTACATAACCTTCAAAGGTGAAAATGACTACATTCAACCCTGTGTAGATCGTAGATCAGTCAATTCTTAACTTAAAGACTTAAAACTCAGGATTCTGTAAGTTTCTATGTCAATCAAGACATGTGTTTACTTATAGCTTCCTGTGCCAACCGGAAGTGCCTTTAATTGGGTCACACTGTCTGTTTTGAAGGGTTAGAAAAGTCACATCTCTCCAAAACTTCATATGTGTGACTAGGTAACCCTCATGAACTGTAAATCAGTCATTTCTCCCAACAGATGTCAAAGAAAAGCTTTCACATACACACACAGCAAGGATGGAGTGATAAAGTGCGGTGCTCAAAGACACAGAGAGCAGGCAATGGCATAAACATAATCTCTAGGCCGTGCCGAGTTCAACGAGATATCCCGCTTGACCGTAGCTCGCTCGGTCTAGGCGCAGCGACCATTAGAAAAGTAGGCCCAAAATGAAGCCTGCCCCACAACGTCATTTGCTTTTGGGTGACAGTGAGAGAACCGTTAGGGTGAGAAGCACAATTCGACCTCAGGTACGTTCCTAAGGTCCTCCCGATCCGTGCAAGCCTAACGTTGACCGTGTGGCATTAACCCTTAATAGTTAAAAGAGGGTGTTTACTTCAAAGAGTTTGCATTGACTTCTCTCCCCATAGGAATACATTGCCTGCACCCCTAAATTCAACCTGAAGCCTATGTGGGTTATGAATGTCGTATGAACCTGTCTTCGATGACAGTCCATCAGGCCACTACGAGGTCTACCTGTGTTGATTCTAAGCTTCCTGGACCAACCGGAAGTGGTTAAAATCACCCTAAAAGTGTTTATCCATACCCTGCCTGCAGTTTGATAGACATAGTGCATTCAACCCTGTGTAAATCAGTCAATTCTTAACGTAAGGACTTAAAACTCAGGATTCTGTAAAAGCATACCCCAGTGAGGATATGTGTTGATTTATAGCTTCCTGTGCCAACCGGAAGTGTCATAATTGGTGTCTCTTGGGCTGTTTCGAGGGGTTAAAAAAGTCAGATCTTTCCAAAACTTCATATATGTGATTAGGCAACCCCCATGAACTGTAAATCAGTCATTTTTCCCATAAAATTTCAAAGGAAAAATAAATCACCCTAAAACACAACTTGGATGGAGGGACGTATTGGGGTGCGTAGAGACAGACAGTGACTGCAATAGTTAGCTTTGTTCGAGCTAAAAAAGAACCGTCAGACCTAGAGTTCCGAAACTTTAGAATCCTGTTCTAGACCTCCGGTCAATAGTGCGTGGTGAGTTACGTGGCTCTAGAAGGTTCTCGGACCGAGAAACAGCCTCGTACATTTGCAATGACTTCAATTCATTTTGACCGTTACGAAAATGACGACATTTAGAAAAGTCTCAGAAACGCAAGACTAGGTGCATTGCGACCGTCTCGTTCCATAGAGACGGACCCCAACGTTTCTGTCCGATAGCTCATTCAAGGACCCCGTAGCAAGTCATGGAAAAAAGTGGATTTTCAGCACCAATTAGGGTTTTGCTCGGACACCAAATGACCGATCGAGCCGAAACTTGGGATTCGGGGTCGCCTCAGCTAGGCCTACACATAACATAAGAAATGGACCCGCAGCTAGAACGTAACTACGTGTTTTATGTTTTTTTTATGGTTTGAACCGAAGGCGTTGTGAATTTTGGGCCAGCTCTGAAGTATGTGATAGTTGGCTACTAAACGAGTTGGAAAAAGTGGGTTTGGTGTCAGTTTGTATCAGTTTGGTGTCAGAATGATATCTAATTGACTGACGGACGGTGACTTGCTGGTGACTCTTGTCCATTTGCAATATGTTTAAACAGTGAGGTACCATCACCAAAGTGACATTCTGAAATCAACCCTAACGAGCGACTGAGATTAACCAGAATCACTGCCCAGCCATCCCGAGTTCATCGGGCCAGTCAATTTCACATTCCTGCAGGATTTTTATAGCATGACAAATTCGTGATGGTACCTGCCCATTGAACCATATTGCAAATGCCAGTGACTTTGCAAAAGTAAGAAAACATAAACAAATGGACATAATGAAATCACCATATTTTTATTTTTGGGTTACCAGTTGCACAACAATGCACGTACACTTGCAATATGATTCAACAGTGAAAAACATCACAAAATGGACATGATGAAGTCAACACAAC
Source organism: Oncorhynchus kisutch (assembly GCF_002021735.2). Classification (NCBI taxonomy): domain Eukaryota; kingdom Metazoa; phylum Chordata; class Actinopteri; order Salmoniformes; family Salmonidae; genus Oncorhynchus; species Oncorhynchus kisutch. The sequence goes on along the minus strand of NW_022262640.1, from coordinate 190,460 downwards.
GAGCGATGGAAAGGAGCAACTATCACTGCCAGGCCATCCTGTGTTCATCAGGCCAGTCAATTTCACATTCCTTGAGGATTTTTATAGCATGACAAATTCGTGATGGTACCTGCCCATTGAACCATATTGCAAATGCCCAGTGACTTTGCAAAAGTAAGAAAACATAAACAAATGGACATAATGAAATCACCATATTTTTATTTTTGGGTTACCAGTTGCACAACAATGCACGTACACTTGCAATATGATTCAACAGTGAAAAAACATCACAAAATGGACATGATGAAGTCAACACAACGAGCGATGGAAAGGAGCAACTATCACTGCCAGGCCATCCTGTGTTCATCAGGCCAGTCAATTTCACATTCCTTGAGGATTTTTATAGCATGACAAATTCGTGATGGTACCTGCCCATTGAACCATATTGCAAATGCCCAGTGACTTTGCAAAAGTAAGAAAACATAAACAAATGGACATAATGAAATCACCATATTTTTATTTTTGGGTTACCAGTTGCACAACAATGCACGTACACTTGCAATATGATTCAACAGTGAAAAACATCACAAAATGGACATGATGAAGTCAACACAACGAGCGATGGAAAGGAGCAACTATCACTGCCAGGCCATCCTGTGTTCATCAGGCCAGTCAATTTCACATTCCTTGAGGATTTTTATAGCATGACAAATTCGTGATGGTACCTGCCCATTGAACCATATTGCAAATGCCAGTGACTTTGCAAAAGTAAGAAAACATAAACAAATGGACATAATGAAATCACCATATTTTTATTTTTGGGTTACCAGTTGCACAACAATGCACGTACACTTGCAATATGATTAAACAGTGAAAAAACATCACAAAATGGACATGATGAAGTCAACACAATGAGCGATGGAAAGGAGCAACTATCACTGCCAGGCCATCCCGAGTTCATCTGGCCAGTGAATTTTGCATTTCTGCAGGATTTTTGAGCATGTCAAATTGCATATGGTAAATGCCCATTGAACCATATTGCAAATGCCCGTACACTTGCAATATGATTAAACAGTGAAAAAACATCACAAAATGGACATGATGAAGTCAACACAATGAGCGATGGAAAGGAGCAACTATCACTGCCAGGCCATCCCGAGTTCATCTGGCCAGTCAATTTTGCATTTCTGCAGGATTTTTGAGCATGTCAAATTTCATATGGTAAATGCCCATTGAACCATATTGCAAATGCCCGTACACTTGCAATATGATTAAACAGTGAAAAAACATCACAAAATGGACATGATGAAGTCAACACAATGAGCGATGGAAAGGAGCAACTATCACTGTCAGGCCATCCCGAGTTCATCTGGCCAGTCAATTTTGCATTTCTGCAGGATTTTTGAGCATGTCAAATTTCATATGGTAAATGCCCATTGAACCATATTGCAAATGCCCGTACACTTGCAATATGATTAAACAGTGAAAAAACATCACAAAATGGACATGATGAAGTCAACACAATGAGCGATGGAAAGGAGCAACTATCACTGTCAGGCCATCCCGAGTTCATCTGGCCAGTCAATTTTGCATTTCTGCAGGATTTTTGAGCATGTCAAATTTCATATGGTAAATGCCCATTGAACCATATTGCAAATGCCCGTACACTTGCAATATGATTAAACAGTGAAAAAACATCACAAAATGGACATGATGAAGTCAACACAATGAGCGATGGAAAGGAGCAACTATCACTGTCAGGCCATCCTGAGTTCATCTGGCCAGTCAATTTTGCATTTCTGCAGGATTTTGAGCATGTCAAATTTCATATGGTAAATGCCCATTGAACCATATTGCAAATGCCCGTACACTTGCAATATGATTAAACAGTGAAAAAACATCACAAAATGGACATGATGAAGTCAACACAATGAGCGATGGAAAGGAGCAACTATCACTGTCAGGCCATCCCGAGTTCATCTGGCCAGTCAATTTTGCATTTCTGCAGGATTTTTGAGCATGTCAAATTTCATATGGTAAATGCCCATTGAACCATATTGCAAATGCCCGTACACTTGCAATATGATTAAACAGTGAAAAAACATCACAAAATGGACATGATGAAGTCAACACAATGAGCGATGGAAAGGAGCAACTATCACTGCCAGGCCATCCCGAGTTCATCTGGCCAGTCAATTTTGCATTTCTGCAGGATTTTTGAGCATGTCAAATTTCATATGGTAAATGCCCATTGAACCATATTGCAAATGCCCGTACACTTGCAATATGATTAAACAGTGAAAAAACATCACAAAATGGACATGATGAAGTCAACACAATGAGCGATGGAAAGGAGCAACTATCACTGCCAGGCCATCCCGAGTTCATCTGGCCAGTCAATTTTGCATTTCTGCAGGATTTTTGAGCATGTCAAATTTCTTATGGTATTTGGCCCCAAAAAAACACATGATGAATTGACATAAAATTGAAACAATTTCGAAAAACGGTCCAGAAAGAACTTTTTTACGAGGGTGATAAGTTTTAAAAAAAGTTCAAATTTTCGACTTTTGACTTCATATGAAATCACATTGTAAATGGACAAAACATATTTCTTATGCGCATGTAAAAATAAAATAAAAATTTGGCTAATAAAATTGGACAAAAGTATGTTGATACAGTTCTTATACATGTGTAATTGACACAAAAATGGAAAGAATTTTGAAAAACGGTCCAGAAAGCACTTTTTTAAGGGTGTGTGAAGTTTTTTACAACATTTTGACATTTTTGACTTTTGACTTTTGACTTCCTATGAAATCACATTGTAAATGGACAAAACATATTTCTTATGCGCATGTAAAAATAAAATAAAAATTTGGCTAATAAAATTGGACAAAAGTATGTTGATACAGTTCTTATACATGTGTAATTGACACAAAAATGGAAAGAATTTTGAAAAACGGTCTAGAAAGCACTTTTTTAAGGGTGTGTGAAGTTTTTTACAACATTTTGACATTTTTGACTTTTGACTTTTGACTTCCTATGAAATCACATTGTAAATGGACAAAACATATTTCTTATGCGCATGTAAAAATAAAATAAAAATTTGGCTAATAAAATTGGACAAAAGTATGTTGATACAGTTCTTATACATGTGTAATTGACACAAAAATGGAAAGAATTTTGAAAAACGGTCCAGAAAGCACTTTTTTAAGGGTGTGTGAAGTTTTTTACTAAATTTTGACTTTTTTGACTTTTGACTTTTGACTTCCTATGAAATCACATTGTAAATGGACAAAACATATTTCTTATGCGCATGTAAAAAAAAAAAAATATGCTAATAAAATTGGACAAAAGTATATTCATACAGTTCTTACACATGTGTAATTGACAAAAAAATCGAAAGAATTTCGAAAAACGGTCCAGAAAGCACTTTTTTAAGGGGTGATAATTTTTGACAAAAAAATCATTTTTTCAAAATTTTGCTTTTGGATGTTGACTTGATGTCCATTTCCAATATGAAAAACCACGGTGTAGCGCACTCACCCCCTGTTGGATTTTTGAAGTGTTACAACTGGCAATAGCCATATGACATTTGCCATCAACTTTGCACGAATTGGCGTCCAATTGGGTGGTATTGTCCAATGTGTATATGGTTCGTACGGTGCCAATGTGTTGCCATTCATTTTTGTCCATTTCAGGGGGGTCTTCCCTTACATCAGTAAAGCTTCAATCAACTCCCTTCGTCTCTCCACAGTGTGTTAGAGTAACTGTCCAGTGAAAATCTCCCTTTTAAAAGTTGATATTCTGTTCATTCATACCCAAACAATGTTGTATTTGTGGCCAAAGCATCAACTGGAGATAATATCCTGTTTGGGATTGGGGGCAGCATTTTCACATTCGTATGAAAAGCGTGCCGAGAGTACACTTCCTGCTACTCAGGCCCAGAAGCTAATATATGCATATTATTAGTAGATTTGGATAGAAAACACTCTATCGTTTCTATAACTGTTTGAATGATGTCTGTGAGTATAACAGAACTCATATGGCCTGAGATAAAATCCACCAGGAAGTGGTAAATCTGAGGTTTGTAGTTTTTCAACTCATTACCTATCGAATATACAGTGTCTTTGGGGTCATCTTGCACTTCCTACGGCTTCCACTAGATGTCAACCATCTTTAGAACGTTGTTTCAGGCTTCTACTGTGAAGGGGGAGAGAATGAGAGTTGTTTCAACCAGAGGTCTGGTAGAATGTGCTGATCATGCAAGCGCCTGTGAGAGCGACCTGCGTTCCAGTGCGTTTCTAAAGACAAAGGAATTCTCCGGTTGGAATATTATTGAAGATTTATGTTAAGAACATTCTAAAGATTGATTCTACACTTAGTTTGGCATGTTTCTACGAACTGTAAAATAACTTTTTAAACTTTTCGTCTGGATTTGCCTCGTGAGTTTGGATTTATGAACTAAACCAGCTAACAAAAGAAGATAAACCCCCCCCCCCAGGAAACTCGTACCTTACAGACGTTAGGATGATGGCCAATCAGCAGTCTATGCATATTAATGTTACATTTATGACCAGAATACGACCACAGCATTCTGTTGTCGGGGTACAACCACACCATTCTGTTGTCGGGGTACGACCACACCATTCTGTTGTCGGGGTACGACCACACCATTCTGTTGTCGGGGTACGGCCACACCATTCTGTTGTCGGGGTACGACCACACCATTCTGTTGTCGGGGTACGACCACACCATTCTGTTGTCGGGGTACGACCACACCATTCTGTTGTCGGGGTACGACCACAGCATTCTGTTGTCGGGGTACGACCACACCATTCTGTTGTCGGGGTACAACCACACCATTCTGTTGTCAGGGTACGACCACACCATTCTGTTGTCGGGGTACGGCCACACCATTCTGTTGTCGGGGTACGACCACACCATTCTGTTGTCGGTGTACGACCACACCATTCTGTTGTCGGGGTACGACCACACCATTCTGTTGTCGGGATACGACCACACCATTCTGTTGTCGTGATACGACCACACCATTCTGTTGTCGGGGTACGACCACACCATTCTGTCGTCGGGGTACGACCACACCATTCTGTCGTCGGGGTACAACCACACCATTCTGTCGTCGGGGTACAACCACACCATTCTGTTGTCGGGGTACGACCACACCATTCTGTTGTCGGGGTACGACCACACCATTCTGTTGTTGGGGTACGACCACACCATTCTGTTGTCGGGGTACAACCACACCATTCTGTTGTCGGGGTACGACCACAGCATTCTGTCGTCGGGGTACAACCACACCATTCCAACACAGAAAATATGCTTTTTAACAAACTTAATTGCCATTTTTGGGGGGGAAAAGGAAAACTATTTCAGTCAAATTGTAGTTAATGACAGGTGATATTTGATAGAGATCTGGGGTAGAGCTGGTCGGTTACTGATGGTGGTTGTCAGGGTTGTAGTTTAGTGATCAACAGAAAACCTCACAGCCTCTAAATATCCTTCTCCAGCTCTCCTCATTCAGCTAACCTTTTCTAGGAACCTGAGTGTGATTGTGGCTGAACGGGTGGTGGTTTGATAGGAATGTATATGGGTGGTGGGGGTGATACTGGGTGGTACCCCTCCCAAGCAGCCAGCCAGCCAGCCGTGGCTAACAAGCATCATATGTTAATTATACAGGAGATCACAGGCAGGGCGCGCTCAGACACTAACAGACACAGAGACGCATGACTGGAGGGCCAACATTACAGGGATGAGTACTGGTAACATCACCCCCCCCCCCTGCCCCATTCCCCTTCCCTCTATACATGTAAATCTCACCCATACCCTCACCTCAACTACAGACACCAACACAAGCAAATTACTTTGGGCAAGGCCCCCCCCACTCTCACCCCCCCATGGCCCTAGGACCTGTCATCCAGGGCCCCCATGACGTGTCTCCCTGCCCCCCCCCCTCACCCCCCCATGGCCCTAGGACCTGTCATCCAGTGCCCCCATGGTGTGTCTTCCTGTCCCTCCCCTCCATCCCTCCCTCATCCCTCAGGCCTGGCCCCAGAGGACATTGATTTAGCTGTACCTCTAATTACTCCTCATATTCTATTCAAGGCAGAGGAGAGGAAGAGGGAGAGGAAGAGGAAGAGGGAGAGGAGAGGAGAGGAGAGGAGAGGAGAGGAGAGGAGAGGAGAGGAGAGGAGAGGAGAGGAGAGGAGAGGAGAGGAGAGGAGAGGAGAGGAGAGGAGAGGAGAGGAGAGGAGAGGAGAGGAGAGGAGAGGAGAGGAGAGGAGAGGAGAGGAGAGGAGAGGAGAAGGAGAGGAGAGGAGAAGGAGAGGAGAGGAGAAGGAGAGGAGAGGAGAAGGAGAGGGGCTAGAGCTGAGGCCTTGCTGCCAGATCCTGTCATTACTAAAGCTACACCACAGACATGGAATCACTGTCTTCCCCCCCTAAAACACAGAGCTACAACAACACAGGGTCCATCTGCCCCCCGCCCCCATAAAACACAGAGCTACAACAACACAGGGTCCATCTACCCCCCCCCCAAAACACAGAGCTACAAAGACACAGGGTCCATCTACCCCCCCCCCCAAAACACAGAGCTACAACAACACAGGGTCCATCTACCCCCCCCCCCCCCCCCAAAACACAGAGCTACAACAACACAGGGTCCATCTACCCCCCCCCCCAAAACACAGAGCTACAACGTACAGGGTCCATCTGCCTGCCCCCCCCAAAACACAGAGCTACAACGACACAGGGTCCATCTGCCTGCCCCCCCCCGCCCCAAACACAGAGCTACAACGACACAGGGTCCATCTGCCTGCCCCCCCGCCCCAAACACAGAGCTACAACAACACAGGGTCCATTTAACTTTATTTAACTGGGCAAGTCAGTAAAGAACAAATTCTTACTTACATTGACGGCCTACCCCCGTACCAAACCCGGACAACGCTGGGGCCAATTGTGCGCCACCTTGTCACGGCCGGTTGTGATACAGCCTGCAGTCGAACCAGGGTCTGTAGTAACACCTCTTGCACTGAGATGCAGTGCCTTAGACTGTCGCGCCACTCAGGATAAGATACGTAGGAACAGAACAGTCAGACAGTGTGTTTATCAGGACATTAATAAACACACATCTACTATGAGATAAAAGTATCCACCTCACACACATGGTTATGGGCTTATAAAAAGAAGACACCTGTACCTTGTCAGATACAGAGTTGAAATGTGTTATATTTAGAGTTTGTGACTGGGAATTGGTGAGGTCATAAGAGGAAAGGAGTGAAAAGAAAGAAGGAGAAATTAGAGAATTGAAGTCAGGTGTTGGGAGGTTAAAATCGCCCAGTACGATGAGTGTTGAACCCTCGTCGGGAAATTACATTATCAATGTGTGAAACTCATTGAGGAACTCTCCGAGGGCACCTGGTGGGGCAATAGATGACAACGATGTTAAGCTTGAGCGGATAAAGTGACATGTGGAATTCAAAATGACTACAGGTGAGAGAGGGAGGGAAAGAGAAAATCTCCACTGAGTAGCCCCCCGTGCCAAACGACCAGATGCTCTCAGACATAGTCAGGTGACGAGAGAGCAGCTGGAGTAGTAGTGTTCTCCGGGGCCAAATGTCAGGGCCAAAACAAAGTCTAGGGACTGAAGGGCTGAGATGAACTCCGCTTTATTGATGGGAGATTGGCAGTTCCAAACGTTGCCGGGGAGACCAAGAATTCCACATGGGTTGTGTGCGCAGGGTACACTAAATTAGAAGGGTTGCAACCACGGGGTGGGGAGCAGCTGTACAACCAACAGGGAGAGGAGAGAACTGGGATTGTTAGGCACACGTACTTGCCAAAGATACAAAATAACCAAATGAGATCATCAGAAAATCACTAAGGAAGATACTGAGTAAGATATTCCAGTGAGAGATGTTGGTGTAGAGCCCTGCTTTTTCTTTCCTTCCTTAATTTACTCCATTTTGAATGCGGCGCCTTCAGAAAGTTGACTTATTCAAAAACAATTCTGTGTTACAGCCTGAATTACAAATGGATTTACATTTCTGTTTTTGTCTCACCCATCTACCCATAATAACAACGTGAACAATTTGTTTTTAGACATTGAACCACATTTTTTTTGTGACAAGGAAATACAGAAATATCGAATATTATATTTACATGATTATTCAATACATGCTAGAATCTCATTTTGGCAGTGATTACAGCTGTGAGTCTTTCCGGGTAAGTCTCTAAGAGCTTTGCAAACTTAGATTGTACAATATTAGCCCATGATTCTTTTCTAAATTCTTCAAGCTTTGTCAAATTGGTGGTTGATCATTGCTTGTTTTGTCACATAAACAAAGAATTTGGCAAATTATTTGAATTTTATCAACCAGGAAATGGCGTAATGGCACCTTTAAAGATTTACATGGAAACCCATACCATGATGTGGTACTCAGTAATGTGTTGTATTGGATTTGCCCCAAACAAACACTTTGTATTCAGGACAAACACGTATATTGCTTTTACCAATTTTTTGAAGTTTTACTCGTTGCAAACAGGATCTATGTTTTGGAATATTTATTATCCTGTACAGAATTCCTTCTTTTCATTCTGTCATTTAGGTTAGTATTGTGGAGTAACTACAATGTTGTTGATCCATCCTCAGTTTTCTCCTATCACAGCCATTCAACTAACTGTTTTAAAGTCACCATTGGCCTCATGGTGAAATCCCTGAGCAGTTTCCTTCCTCTCCGGCAACTGAGTTAGGAAGGACGCCTGTATCTTTGTAGTGACTGGGTGTATTGATGCACCATCCAAAGTGTAATTAATAACTTCACCATGCTCAAAGGGATATTCAATGTCTGCTTTTTTACCCATCTACCAATAGGTGATCTTCTTTGTGAGGATTGGAAAAACTCCCTGGTCTTTGTGGTTGAATTAGTGTTTGAAATTCACTGCTCGACCGAGAGACATTACAGATAATTGATGAGGTCATCATCAGAAAATCATGGTAAACACTTTTATTGGCACAACTTATTATAAGACTTGTTAAGCAAATAATGAGTCCTGAACTTATTCAGGCTTGCCATAACAAAGGGCTTGCCATAGCAAAGGGCTTGCCATAACAAAGGGCTTGCCATAACAAAGGGCTTGCCATAACAAAGGGCTTGCCATAACAAAGGGCTTGCCATAACAAAGGGCTTGCCATAACAAAGGGCTTGCCATAACAAAGGGCTTGCCATAACAAAGGGCTTGCCATAACAAAGGGCTTGCCATAACAAAGGGCTTGCCATAGCAAAGGGCTTGCCATAACAAAGGGCTTGCCATAACAAAAGGGCTTGCCATAACAAAGGGCTTGCCATAACAAAGGGCTTGCCATAACAAAGGGCTTGCCATAACAAAGGGCTTGCCATAACAAAGGGCTTGCCATAACAAAGGGCTTGAAAACAAAATTGACACGACATTCCAGCATTTCTTTCTTCTTAACTTGTAAATTTTTTAAATAACATAATTCCACTTTGACATTATTGGGGTGTTTTAGGCAAGTGCAAAAAAAAGCAATTTAATCCATTTTGAAATTCAGGCTGTAACACAACAAAATGTGGAAAAAGTCAAGAAGTGTGAATACCTACGTGAGGGATCTGTACCTCGGGAGAACGACTCGGCAGAACGTCTCGGCAGAACCACTCGGCAGAACCACTCGGCAGAACCACTCGGCAGAACGACTCGGCAGAACCACTCGGCAGAACCACTCGGCAGAACGACTCGGCAGAACGTCTCGGCAGAACCACTCGGCAGAAAGACTCGGCAGAACGTCTCGGCAGAACGACTCGGCAGAACGTCTCGGCAGAACGACTCGGCAGAACGTCTCGGCAGAACGACTCGGAAGAACCACTCGACAGAACCACTCGGCAGAACGACTCGGCAGAACCACTCTGCAGAACGACTCGGCAGAACGTCTCGGCAGAACGACTCGGAAGAACGTCTCGGCAGAACGACTCGGCAGAACGTCTCGGCAGAACGACTCGGCAGAACGTCTCGGCAGAACGACTCGGCAGAACGACTCGGCAGAACGTCTCGGCAGAATGACTCGGCAGAACGACTCGGCAGGACGTCTTGCCTATCACACCTACGGGGGACAGGAAGTCCTAGACGTACAATAGTCTGACTATTAGTGCAGGTTTTACAGGCCGGCCCGTTCTCTGTTCTCCCCTACAGGAGCAGCATGTCATCACAGACAAGACACAGACCAATGAATGACTGCTATCAGAGGACCTTCTATATTGAAACACACAACGGCGGCCTTGACAACAGCCCATATTGGCTATCTCTGAGTTGTCGTTCTCACATCAGGTCAGGACTTAGAAGTAATATATGGTTGGAGTTTAGGATTGGGCCAAGATTTGGGCCTAATTGTGCAGCCGATGTGAAAAGGCTATTTAGCTTGAGGTAGTCGAAGTAGTTGTTTCCATTTGCTCTGAATGGGGCCGCGCTCTTTTGCGGAGCGACAGGTGTCGATGTGCTCAGACTGTCCCTGGGTTGAAAGCCCAGGTTGGGGCGAGGAGAGGGACGGAAGCATCACTGCTACACTGCTACACGTGATTCTGGGCCTCTGAGCGTCCCTTGTGTCATCTGTTTGTCGACGGATGAACACAATGGAATGGGGAAAAAACAGCCATGCCACACCTGTCCACCGATCGGTGTGCCAGGGTTATGGGGAGAATCCCCCGACTTACATCCTCAATGGCACCCTATTCCCTATATAGTGCACTACTTTAGACCAGGACCCTATAGAACCCTATTCCCTATATATAGTGCACTACTTTAGACCAGGACCCTATAGAACCCTATTCCCTATATATAGTGCACTACTTTAGACCAGAGCCCTATAGAACCCTATTCCCGATATAGTGCACTACTTTTGACCAGAGCCCTATAGTACCCTATTCCCTATATAGTGCACTACTTTTGAACATGAGCCCTACAGAACCCTATTCCCTTTATAGTGCACTACTTTAGACCAGAGCCCTATAGAACACTATTCCCTATATAGTGCACTACTTTTGACCAGAGCCCTATAGAACCCTATTCCCTATATAGTGCACTACTTTAGACCAGAACCCTATAGAACCCTATTCCCTATCTAGTGCACTACTTTAGACCAGAGCCCTATGGCACTATATAGGGAATAGGGTGCCGTTTGTTACGAATCCCCTGACTTCCTCTCCTTTTGACCCAGGCAGAACAAAGAGGCTGTGAAGAACAGAACCCCCCTGCAGTTTACTCTCCTCCGTCGGATAAACCAGTCATTACTCTCTCTGTTTCATCCCGAGCTCAGAGCAGACAGCCTGTCAACTCAATAGAGAGAGAGACAATACATCATTACATCTAATACATCTATAGAACATCCAATACATCCAATACATCTATAATACATCTAATACATCTATAATACATCTATAATACATCTATAATACATCTATAATACATCTAATACATCTATAATACATCTATAATACATCTAATACATCTATAATACATCTATAATACATCTATAATACATCTATAATACATCTAATACATCTATAATACATCTATAATACATCTATAATACATCTAATACATCTATAATACATCTATAATACATCTATAATACATCTATAATACATCTATAATACATCTATAATACATCTATAATACATCTATAAACACATCTATAATACATCTAATACATCTAATACATCTAATACATCTAATACATCTAATACATCTATATACATCTAATACATCTTTAATAACATCTAAACATCTATATATAATACATCTAATACATCTAATACATCTAATACATCTATAATACATCTAATACATCTATAATACATCTATAATACATCTAATACATCTAATACATCTATAATACATCTAATACATCTAATACATCTAATACATCTATAATACATTCTAATACATCTAATACATCTAATACATCTATAATACATCTAATACATCTAATACATCTAATACATCTATAATACATCTAATACATCTAATACATCTAATACATCTATAATACATCTAATACATCTAATACATCTAATACATCTATAATACATCTAATACATCTAATACATCTAATACATCTATAATACATCTAATACATCTAATACATCTAATACATCTATAACACATCTAATACATCTAATACATCTAATACATCTATAATACATCTAATACATCTATAATACATCTATAATAACATCTATAATACATCTATAATACATCTATAACACATCTATAATACATCTAATACATCTAATACATCTATAATATATCTATAATACATCTATAATACATCTATAATACATCTATAATACATCTATAATACATCTATAATACATCTATAATACATCTATAATACATCTAATACATCTATAATACATCTATAATACATCTATAATACATCTATAATACATCTATAATACATCTAATACATCTATAATACATCTATAATACATCTATAACACATCTATAATACATCTAATACATCTATAATACATCTAATACATCTATAACACATCTATAATACATCTATAACACATCTATAATACATCTAATACAATCTATAATACATCTATAACACATCTATAATACATCCATAATACATCTATAACACATCTAATACATCTATAATACATCTATAATACATCTATAATACATCTATAATACATCTATAATACATCTATAATACATCTATAATACATCTATAATAACATCTAATACATCTATAATAACATCCATAATACATCTATAATACATCTATAATACATCTTATTACATCTATAATACATCTATAATACATCTAAAATACATCTATAACACATCTATAATACATCTATAATACATCTATAATACATCTATAATACATCTAATACATCTATATACATCTATAATACATCTATAATACATCTATAATACATCTAATACATCTATAATACATCTATAACACATCTATAATACATCTATAATACATCTATAACACATCTATAATACATCTATAATACATCTATAATACATCTATAATACATCTAATACATCTATAATACATCTATAATACATCTATTACATCTATAACACATCTATAATACATATATAATACATCTATAATACATCTATAATACATCTAATACATCTAATACATCTATAATACATCTATAATACATCTATAATACATCTATATACATCTATAATACATCTATAATACATCTAATACATCTATAATACATCTATAATACATCTAATACATCTATAATACATCTATAATACATCTAATACATCTATAACACATCTATAATACATCTACTACATCTATTACATCTAATACATCTATAACACATCTATAACACATCTATTACATCTATAATACATCTATAATACATCTATAACACATCTATAATACATCTAATACATCTATAATACATCTAATACATCTATAATACATCTATAATACATCTATAATACATCTACTACATCTATTACATCTAATACATCTATAACACATCTATAACACATCTATTACATCTATAATACATCTATAATACATCTATAATACATCTAATACATCTATAACACATCTATTACATCTATAATACATCTATAATACATCTATAATACATCTAATACATCTATAATACATCTAATACATCTATAATACATCTATAATACATCTATAATACATCTACTACATCTATTACATCTAATACATCTATAACACATCTATAACACATCTATTACATCTATAATACATCTATAATACATCTATAACACATCTATAATACATCTATTACATCTATAATACATCTATAATACATCTATAATACATCTATAATACATCTATAATACATCTATAATACATCTATAACACATCTATAATACATCTAATACATCTATAATACATCAATAATACATCTATAATACATCTATAATACATCTATAACACATCTAATACATCTATAATACATCTATAATACATCTATAATACATCTATAACACATCTATAATACATCTAATACATCTATAATACATCTATAACACATCTATAATACATCTATTACATCTATAATACATCTATAATACATCTATAACACATCTATAATACATCTATTACATCTATAATACATCTATAATACATCTATATTACATCTATTACATCTATATTACATCTATAATACATCTATAATACATCTATATTACATCTATAATACATCTATAACACATCCAATACATCTATAATACATCTAATACATCTATAATACATCTATAATACATCTATAATACATCCAATACATCTAATACATCTATAATACATCTATATTACATCTATAACACATCCAATACATCTAATACATCTATAATACATCTATAATACATCTATAACACATCCAATACATCTAATACATCTATAATACATCTATATTACATCTATAACACATCCAATACATCTAATACATCTATAATACATCTATAACACATCTATAACACATCCAATACATCTAATACATCTATAATACATCTATAATACATCTATATTACATCTATAATACATCTAATACATCTATAATACATCTATAATACATCTATAATACATCTATAACACATCTATAACACATCTAATACATCTATAATACATCTATAACACATCTAATACATCTATAATACATCTATAATACATCTATAACACATCTAATACATCTATAATACATCTATAATACATCTATAATACATCTATAACACATCTATAACACATATATAACACATCTATAACACATCTATAACACATCTATAACACATCTAATACATCTACTACATCTATAACACATCTATAACAGATCTATAATACATCTATACACATCTATAACACATCTAATACATCTATAACACATCTATAACACATCTATAATACATCTATAACACATCTATAACACATCTATAACACATCTATAATACATCTATAATACATCTATAATACATCTATAACACATCTATAACACATCTAATACATCTAATACATCTATAACACATCTATAACACATCTATAATACATCTATAATACATCTATAACACATCTATAATACATCTATAATACATCTATAATACATCTATAATACATCTATAACACATCTATAATACATCTATAATACATCTATAACACATCTCTAATACATCTAATCTAAATACATCTAATAATTAACATCTATAATACATCTATAATACATCTATAATACATCTATAATACATCTATAATACATCTATAATACATCTATAATACATCTAATACATCTATAATACATCTATAATACATCTATAATACATCTATAACACATCTATAATACATCTAATACATCTATAATACATCTATAATACATCTATAATACATCTACTACATCTAATACATCTATAATACATTCTATAATACATCTATAATACATCTATATACATCTAATACATCTATAATACATCTATATTACATCTATAATACATCTATAATACATCTATAATACATCTAAATACATCTATAATACATCTATAATACATCTAAATACATCATAATACATCTACTACATCTAATACATCTATAATACATCTATAATACATCTATAATACATCTATAATACATCTAATACATCTATAATACATCTATAATACATCTAATACATCTATAATACATCTATAATACATCTATAATACATCTATAATACATCTATAACACATCTATAATACATCTATAATACATCTATAACACATCTATAATCATCTAATACATCTATAACACATCTATAACACATCTATAATACATCTATAATACATCTATAATACATCTATAATACATCTATAACACATCTATAACACATCTAATACATCTAATACATCTATAACACATCTATAACACATCTATAATACATCTATAACACATCTATAACACATCTATAACACATCTATAATACATCTATAATACATCTATATTACATCTATAACACATCTATAACACATCTATAACACATCTATAACACATCTATAATACATCTATAACACATCTATAACACATCTATAATACATCTATATTACATCTATAATACATCTATAACACATCTATAACACATCTAATACATCTAATACATCTATAACACATCTATAACACATCTATAATACATCTATAATACATCTAATACATCTATAATACATCTATAATACATCTATAATACATCTATAATACATCTATAATACATCTATAATACATCTATAATACATCTATAATACATCTATAATACATCTATAACACATCTATAATACATCTAATACATCTATAATACATCTATAATACATCTAATACATCTATAATACATCTATAATACATCTATAATACATCTATAATACATCTATAATACATCTAATACATCTATAATACATCTAATACATCTATAATACATCTATAATACAATATAATACATCTATAATAAATCTAATACACTATAAATACATCTATATACATCTATAATACATCTATAATACATCTATAATACATCTACTACATCTAATACATCTATAATACATCTATAATACATCTATAATACATCTATAATACATCTATAATACATCTATAATACATCTATAATACATCTAATACATCTATAATACATCTATAATACATCTATAATACATCTATAACACATCTATAATACATCTAATACATCTATAATACATCTATAATACATCTATAATACATCTACTACATCTAATACATCTATAATACATCTATAATACATCTATAATACATCTATAATACATCTAATACATCTATAATACATCTATATTACATCTATAATACATCTATAATACATCTATAATACATCTATAATACATCTATAATACATCTATAATACATCTATAATACATCTATAATACATCTACTACATCTAATACATCTATAATACATCTATAATACATCTATAATACATCTATAATACATCTAATACATCTATAATACATCTATAATACATCTAATACATCTATAATACATCTATAATACATCTATAATACATCTATAACACATCTATAATACATCTATAATACATCTATAACACATCTATAACACATCTATAATACATCTATAATACATCTATAATACATCTATAATACATCTATAACACATCTATAACACATCTAATACATCTAATACATCTATAACACATCTATAACACATCTATAATACATCTATAACACATCTATAACACATCTATAACACATCTATAATACATCTATAATACATCTATATTACATCTATAACACATCTATAACACATCTATAACACATCTATAATACATCTATAACACATCTATAACACATCTATAATACATCTATATTACATCTATAATACATCTATAACACATCTATAACACATCTAATACATCTAATACATCTATAACACATCTATAACACATCTATAATACATCTATAATACATCTAATACATCTATAATACATCTATAATACATCTATAATACATCTATAATACATCTATAACACATCTATAATACATCTATAATACATCTATAATACATCTATAATACATCTATAACACATCTATAATACATCTATAATACATCTATAACACATCTATAATACATCTAATACATCTATAATACATCTATAATACATCTAATACATCTATAATACATCTATAATACATCTATAATACATCTATAATACATCTATAATACATCTAATACATCTATAATACATCTATAATACATCTATAACACATCTATAATACATCTAATACATCTATAATACATCTATAATACATCTATAATACATCTACTACATCTAATACATCTATAATACATCTATAATACATCTATAATACATCTATAATACATCTAATACATCTATAATACATCTATATTACATCTATAATACATCTATAATACATCTATATACATCTATAATACATCTATAATAC
Organism: Oncorhynchus kisutch; assembly: GCF_002021735.2. NCBI lineage: Eukaryota > Metazoa > Chordata > Actinopteri > Salmoniformes > Salmonidae > Oncorhynchus > Oncorhynchus kisutch. The sequence continues at coordinate 172,463 of NW_022262640.1, read as the reverse complement.
ATCTATAATACATCTATAATACATCTAATACATCTATAATACATCCATAATACATCTATAATACATCTATAATACATCTAATACATCTATAATACATCTATAATACATCTATATACATCTACTACATCTAATACATCTATAATACATCTATAATACATCTATTACATCTATAATACATCTATTACATCTATAATACATCTATAATACATCTATAATACATATATAATACATCTATAATACATCTAACACATCTATAATACATCTAATACATCTAATACATCTATAATACATCTATAATACATCTATAACACATCTATATTACATCTATAATACATCTATAATACATCTATAATACATCTATAATACATCTATAACACATCTATAATACATCTATAATACATCTAATACATCTAATACATCTAATACATCTATAATACATCTATAATACATCTATAACACATCTATATTACATCTATAATACATCTATAATACATCTATAATCCCTCTATAATACATCTATAATACATCTATATTACATCTTATACATCTAATACATCTATAATACATCTATAATACATCTATAATACATCTATTACATCTATTACATCTATAATACATCTATTACATCTATAATACATCTATTACATCTATAATACATCTATAATACATCTATTACATCTATTACATCTATAATACATCTATTACATCTAATACATCTATAATACATCTATTACATCTATAATACATCTATAATACATCTATAATACATCTATTACATCTATTACATCTATAATACATCTATTACATCTATAATACATCTATAATACATCTATAATACATCTATTACATCTATAATACATCTATAATACATCTATAACACATCTATAATACATCTATAATACATCTATAATACATCTATAACACATCTATAATACATCTATATTACATCTATAATACATCTATAATACATCTATTACATCTATAATACATCTATAATACATCTATTACATCTATTACATCTATAATACATCTATTACATCTATAATACATCTATAATACATCTATTACATCTATAATACATCTATAATACATCTATAATACATCTATAATACATCTATAACACATCTATAATACATCTATATTACATCTATAATACATCTATAATACAACTATAATACATCTAATACATCTATAACACATCTATAACACATCTATAATACATCTATAACACATCTATAATACATCTATAATACATCTATAACACATCTATAATACATCTATATTACATCTATAATACATCTATAATACATCTATAATACATCTAATACATCTATAACACATCTATAACACATCTATAATACATCTATAACACATCTATAACACATCTATAACACATCTAATACATCTATAATACATCTATAACACATCTATAATACATCTATAATACATCTATAATACATCTATAATACATCTATATTACATCTATAATACATCTATAATACATCTATAATACATCTATAATACATCTATAATACATCTATATTACATCTATAATACATCCATAACACATCTATAATACATCTATAATACATCTATATTACATCTATAATACATCTATAATACATCTATAATACATCTATAATACATCTAATACATCTATAATACATCTATAATACATCTATATTACATCTAATTCATCTAATACATCTATAATACATCTATAACACATCTATAATACATCTATAACAAATCTATAACACATCTATAATACATCTATAACACATCTATAACACATCTATAATACATCTATAATACATCTATAACACATCTATAACACATCTATAATACATCTATAATACATCTAATACATCTATAATACATCTATAATACATCTAATACATCTATAATACATCTATAATACATCTATAATACATCTATAACACATCTATAATACATCTATAATACATCTATAACACATCTATAACACATCTATAATACATCTATAATACATCTATAATACATCTATAACACATCTAATACATCTACTACATCTATAACACATCTATAATACATCTATAACACATCTATAACACATCTAATACATCTAATACATCTATAACACATCTATAACACATCTATAATACATCTATAACACATCTATAACACATCTATAACACATCTATAATACATCTATAATACATCTATATTACATCTATAATACATCTATAACACATCTATAACACATCTATAACACATCTATAACACATCTATAATACATCTAATACATCTATAACACATCTATAACACATCTATAACACATCTATAACACATCTATAACACATCTATAATACATCTATAATACATCTATAACACATCTATAACACATCTATAACACATCTATAATACATCTATATTACATCTATAATACATCTAATACATCTATAACACATCTATAATACATCTATATTACATCTATAATACATCTAATACATCTATAATACATCTATAATACATCTATAATACATCTATAATACATCTATAATACATCTAATACATCTAATACATCTATAATACATCTATAATGCATCTAATACATCTAATACATCTATATTACATCTATAACACATCCAATACATCTATTACATCTATAATACATCTATATTACATCTATAACACATCCAATACATCTAATACATCTATAATACATCTATAATACATCTATAATACATCTATAACACATCTATAATACATCTAATACATCTATATTACATCTATAATACATCTATAATACATCTATAATACATCTATAATACATCTAATACATCTATAATACATCTAATACATCTATAATACATCTAATACATCTATAATACATCTATAATACATCTATAATACATCTATAATACATCTAATACATCTATAATACATCTATAATACATCTAATACATCTATAATACATCTAATACATCTATAATACATCTATAATACATCTATAATACATCTATAATACATCTAATACATCTATAATACATCTAATACATCTATAACACATCTATAATACATCTAATACATCTATAACACATCTATAATACATCTATAATACATCTATAATACATCTATAATACATCTATTACATCTATAATACATCTATAACACATCTATTACATCTATAATACATCTATTACATCTATAATACATCTATAACACATCTATAACACATCCAATACATCTAATACATCTATAATACATCTATAACACATCTATTACATCTATAATACATCTATTACATCTATAATACATCTATTACATCTATAATACATCTATAATACATCTATTACATCTATAATACATCTATTACATCTATAATACATCTATTACATCTATAATACATCTATAATACATCTATTACATCTATAATACATCTATTACATCTATAATACATCTATTACATCTATAATACATCTATAATACATCTATTACATCTATAATACATCTATTACATCTATAATACATCTATAATACATCTATAATACATCTATAATACATCTATAATACATCTAACACATCTATAATACATCTAATACATCTAATACATCTATAATACATCTATAATACATCTATAACACATCTATATTACATCTATAATACATCTATAATACATCTATAATACATCTATAACACATCTATAATACATCTATAATACATCTATAATACATCTAATACATCTAATACATCTAATACATCTATAATACATCTATAACACATCTATATTACATCTATAATACATCTATAATACATCTATAATCCCTCTATAATACATCTATAATACATCTATATTACATCTTATACATCTAATACATCTATAATACATCTATAATACATCTATTACATCTATAATACATCTAATACATCTAATACATCTATAATACATCTATAATACATCTATTACATCTATAATACATCTAATACATCTATTACATCTATAATACATCTATTACATCTATAATACATCTATTACATCTATAATACATCTATAATACATCTATTACATCTATTACATCTATAATACATCTATTACATCTAATACATCTATAATACATCTATTACATCTATAATACATCTATAATACATCTATAATACATCTATTACATCTATTACATCTATAATACATCTATTACATCTATAATACATCTATAATACATCTATAATACATCTATTACATCTAATTACATCTATAATACATCTATAAACATCTATAATACATCTATAATACATCTATAACACATCTATAATACATCTATATTACATCTATAATACATCTATAATACATCTATTACATCTATAATACATCTATAATACATCTATTACATCTATTACATCTATAATACATCTATTACATCTATAATACATCTATAATACATCTATTACATCTATAATACATCTATAATACATCTATAATACATCTATAATACATCTATAACACATCTATAATACATCTATATTACATCTATAATACATCTATAATACAACTATAATACATCTAATACATCTATAACACATCTATAACACATCTATAATACATCTATAAACATCTATAATACATCTATAATACATCTATAAACATCTATAATACATCTATATTACACTCTATAATATCTATAATACATCTATAATACATCTAATACATCTATAACACATCTATAACACATCTATAATACATCTATAACACATCTATAACACATCTATAACACATCTAATACATCTATAATACATCTATAACACATCTATAATACATCTATAATACATCTATAATACATCTATAATACATCTATATTACATCTATAATACATCTATAATACATCTATAATACATCTATAATACATCTATATTACATCTATAATACATCATAAACATCTATAATACATCTATAATACATCTATATTACATCTATAATACATCTATAATACATCTATAATACATCTATAATACATCTAATACATCTATAATACATCTATAATACATCTATATTACATCTAATTCATCTAATACATCTATAATACATCTATAACACATCTATAATACATCTATAACACATCTATAACACATCTATAATACATCTATAACACATCTATAACACATCTATAATACATCTATAATACATCTATAACACATCTATAACACATCTATAATACATCTATAATACATCTAATACATCTATAATACATCTATAATACATCTATAATACATCTATAATACATCTAATACATCTAATACATCTAATACATCTAATACATCTATAACACATCTATTACATCTATAATACATCTATAATACATCTATAACACATCTAATACATCTATAATACATCTATAATACATCTATAATACATCTATAACACATCTAATACATCTATAACACATCTATAACACATCTATAATACATCTAATACATCTATAATACATCTATAATACATATATAATACATCTATAATACATCTAATACATCTATAATACAGCTAATACATCTATAATACATCTAATACATCTAATACATCTATAATACATCTATAACACATCTATAATACATCTAATACATCTATAACACATCTATAATACATCTATAATACATCTATAATACATCTATAATACATCTATAATACATCTAATACATCTATAATACATCTAATACATCTATAACACATCTATAATACATCTAATACATCTATAACACATCTATAATACATCTATAATACATCTATAATACATCTATAATACATCTATAATACATCTATAATACATCTATAATACATCTAATACATCTAATACATCTATAATACATCTAATACATCTATAATACATCTATAATATATCTATAATACATCTATAATACATCTATAATACATCTATAATACATCTATAATACATCTATAATACATCTAATACATCTAATACATCTATAATACATCTAATACATCTATAATACATCTATAATACATCTATAATACATCTATAATACATCTAATACATCTATAATACATCTAATACATCTATAATACATCTAATACATCTATAATACATCTATAATACATCTATAATACATCTATAATACATCTATAATACATCTAATACATCTATAATACATCTATAATACATCTATAATACATCTATAATACATCTATAATACATCTAATACATCTATAATACATCTATAATACATCTATAATACATCTATAATACATCTATTACATCTATAATACATCTAATACATCTAATACATCTAATACATCTATAATACATCTATAATACATCTAATACATCTATAATACATCTATAATACATCTATAATACATCTAATACATCTATAATACATCTATAATACATCTATAATACATCTATAATACATCTATAATACATCTAATACATCTATAATACATCTAATACATCTATAATACATCTATAATACATCTATAATACATCTATAATACATCTAATACATCTATAATACATCTATAATACATATAATACATCTATAATACATCTATAATACATCTAATACATCTATAATACATCTATAATACATCTATAATACATCTATAATACATCATTACATCTATAATACATCTAATACATCTATACATCTAATACATCTAATACATCTATAATACATCTATAATACATCTATAATACATCTATAATACATCTATATGACATCTATAATACATCTAATACATCTAATACATCTATAATACATCTATAATACATCTATAACACATCTATAATATGGCCCTCGACTGTCCCACGTTGTCTCTTGTGTGTCCCTCTGATTGGCAGCATAAGTAAGCTGTCATTTCCACTCCGTGTTAAAAAAATATGTTCCTCCACACACACATAAACACGCACGCACACAGACCCACACTGACCCACACACACACGCACGCACACAGACCCACACACTGACCCACACACAGACCCACACACTGACCCACACACTGACCCACACACAGACCCACAGACCCACACCACAGACCCACACTGACCCACACACACACGCACGCACACAGACCCACACACTGACCCACACACTGACCCACACACGCACGCACACAGACACGCAAACCACTACAGCGTCAAATTGATTGTGTATCTCCATCACTTCCAGGCCAACAGGTCCAGAGGATGGAACGGTTGTAATGGAGAGAGGAGCATTAACCTTAAACATGTTGGTTGACGGTCCGCGGCGTTGCTAACCGTGATATGTCATTACCCATAGACTTGACCTCTCCTGACCCCAACGTTGTCCTCGGCGGGTTCGCGGAGCGGTGCAGGCATACGGATGTGGAGACGGGGTAGCGGCTCTCGAACAACTAAACGGAACAGCGGTCGCTGCAGCAGTGTGGTGACGGACGCCTGAATGATTTGATGAAAAGTAAAACTAATCATCTAGTCATCATGGAGATCAAACACACGGCTGGGGACAATGATTAGGAAAAGCAATCTGATAAGCTTGAAGAGACACCAGCCCAGATATAATCATTTACAGATGAAAAATACCCCTCCCCCCTCCTCCTCTCCTCCTCCCTGCTCCTCTCCTCTCCTCCTCCCTCCTCCTCCTCTCCTCCTCCCTGCTCCTCCTCCTCTCCTCTCCTCCTCCTCTTGCTCTCCTCGTTCCCCTTCTCATCCTCCTCCTCTCCTCTCATCCTCTCCTCCTCCTGCTCCTCCTCTTCCCCTTCTCATCCTCCTCCTCTCCTCTCCTCTCCTCTCCTCCTCCTCTCTGCTCCTCCTCGTTCCCCTTCTCATCCTCCTCCTCTCCTCTCGTCCTCTCCTCTCTCCTCTCCTCTCCTCCTCCTCATTCCCCTTCTCCTTTCCTCTCCTCCTCCTGCTCCTCCTCATTCCCCTTCTCCTCCTCCTCCTCCTCTCCTCTCCTCCTCTCCTCCTCTCCTCCTCTCCTCTCCTCCTCCTCCTGCTCCTCCTCATTCCCCCTTCTCCTTTCCTCTCCTCCTCCTGTTCCTCCTCATTCCCTCCCCATCTCATCCTCTCCTCTCCTCTACTTCTCCTCTCCTCTCCTCACCTCTCCTCCTCCTCGTTCCTCTCCTCTCCTCTCCTCTCCTCTCCTCTCCTCTCCTCTCCTCTCCCTCCTCTCCTCTCCTCTCCTCTCCTCTCCTCTCCTCCTCCTCGTCTCCCCTTCTCCTTTCCTCTCCTCCTCCTCCTGCTCTTCCTCATTCCCCTTCTCGTCCTCCTCCTCTTCTCTCCTCTCCTCCTCTCCTCCTCCTCTTTCTCCTCTCCTCTCCTCCTGTTCCTCCTCATTCCCCTTCTCCTCCTTCTCCTCTCCTCATCTCCTCCCCTTCCTCCCATCCACTCTACCCACCTTACCCTCGCTCTGCAAGTTCAAGCTAGAAAGCGGAACAGTAATTGTATTTAGTTATTTCTCCTGTATGGTGTATCTTCAGTTGGAGGAAGATTGCAGTCTCTCTCCTCCTCCTCCTCCTCCCCTTCCTCATCTCCTCCTCTCCCCTCCTTTAGTTGGAGGAGAATGGCAGTCTCTCTCCTCTTCCTCCTCCCTCCTCCTCCTCCCCTCCTCATCTCCTCCTCTCCCCTCCTTTAGTTGGAGAAGGTTGGCCAGTCTCTCTCCTCCTCCTCCTCTCCTCCTCCTCCTCCTCCTCCTCCTCCTCCTCCTCCTCCTCCTCCTCATCTCATCCTCTACCCTCCTTCAGTTGGGAGGAGGTTTGGCGGTCTCTCTCCTCCTCCTCCTCCTCCCTCTCCTCCTACTCTCCTCTCCTCATTCCTCTCCTCCTCTCCCGTCCTTTAGTTGGAGAAGGTTGGCAGTCTCGCTCTCCTCCTCCTCTCCTCCTCCTCCTCCTCATCTCATCCTCTACCCTCCTTCAGTTGAAGAGGTGAGAGTCTCTCTCCTCTCCTCCTCCTCCTCCCCTCCTCATCTCCTCCTCTCCCCTCCTTCAGTTGGAAGAGTTGGCAGTCTCTCTCCTCTTCCTCCTGCTCCTCCTCCTCTCCTCCCTCCTCCTCTGATCTACTCCCCTCCTTTAGTTGGAGGAGAATAACAGTCTTCTCCTCCTCCTCCTCTCCTCCTCTACTCTACTCCCCTCCTTTAGTTGGAGGGGAGTAACAGTCTCTCTCCTCTTCCTTCCCCTCCTCCTCCTTATCTACCTCCCCTCCTTTAGTTGGAGGAGAATAACAGTCTCTCTCCTCCTCCTCCTCTCCTCCTCTACTCTACTCCCCTCCTTTAGTTTGAGGGAGTAACAGTCTCTCTCCTCTTCCTCCCCTCCTCCTCTGATCTACTCCCCTCCTTTAGTTGGAGGAGAATAACAGTCTCTCTCCTCCTCCTCCTCTCCTCCTCTACTCCACTCCCCTCCTTTGGTTGGAGGAGAATAACAGTCTCTCTCCTCCTCCTCCTCTCCTCCTCTGATCTACTCCCCTCCCTTAGTTGGAGGAGAATAACAGTCTCTCTCCTCTTCCTCCCCTCCTCCTGATCTACTCCCCTCCTTTAGTTGGAGGAGAATAACAGTCTCTCTCCTCCTCCTCCTCTCCTCATCTCCTCCTCTCCCCTCCTTTAGTTGGAGGGGAGTAACAGTCTCTCTCCTCCTCCTTCCTCCTCTCCTCCTCTCCTCTACTCCCCTCCTTTAGTTGGAGGGGAGTAACAGTCTCTCTCCTCCTCCTCCTCTCCTCCTCTACTCTACTCCCCTCCTTTAGTTGGAGGGGAGTAACAGTACTCCTCCCCCCCTCCCTTAGTTGGAGGAGAATAACAGTCTCTCTCCTCTTCCTCCCCTCCTCCTCTGATCTACTCCCCTCCTTTAGTTGGAGGAGAATAAGTCTCTCTCCTCCTCCTCCTCCTCCTCCTCTACTCTACTCCCCCTCCTTTATTGGAGGGGAGTAACAGTCTCTCTCCTCCTCCTCCTCTCCTCCCCTCTCCTCCCCCTCCTTTAGTTGGAGGGAGTAACAGTCTCCCTCCTCCTCCTCCTCTTCTCCACTCCTCCTCTCCCCTCCTTAAGTTTGGAGGAGATAACAGTCTCTCCTCCTCCTCCTCTCCTTTAGTTGGAGGAGAGTAACAGTGTCTCTCCTCTTCCTCCTGCTCCTCCTCCTCCTCCTCCTCTCCTCCTCTCCTCCTCTCCCCTCCTTTAGTTGGAGGGAGTAACAGTCTCTCTCCTCCCTCCTCCTCTCCTCCCCTCCTCCTCTCCCCTCCTTTAGTTGGAGGGGAGTAACAGTCTCTTCTCCTCCTCCTCCTCTCCTCCACTCCTCCTCTCCCCTCCTTAAGTTGGAGAGAATAACGTCTCTCCTTCTCCTCCTCCTCTCCTTTAGTTGGAGAGAGTAACAGTGTCTCCCTCCTTCCTCCTGCTCCTCCTCCTCCTCCTCCCCTCCTCACTCCTCCCTCTTCCCCTCCTTTAGTTGGAGACGGTTGACAGTCCTCCTCTCCTCCTCCCTCTCCTCCCCTCCTCCTCTCCCTCTTTTAGTTGGAGGGGAGTAGTCCTCTCCTCCTCCTCCTCTCCTCCACTCCTCCTCTCCCCTCCTTAAGTTGGAGGAGAATAACAGTCTCTCCTCCTCCTCCTCATCTCCTTTAGTTGGAGGGGAGTAACAGTCTCTCTCCTCCTCCTCCTCCTCCTCCCCTCCTCATCTCCTCCTCTCCCCTCCTTCAGTTGGAAGAGGTTGGCAGTCTCTCTCCTCTTCCTCCTGCTCCTCCTCCTCTTCCTCCCCTCCTCCTCTGATCTACTCCCCTCCTTTAGTTGGAGGGGAGTAACAGTCTCTCTCCTCCTCCTCCTCTCCTCCTCTACTCTACTCCCCTCCTTTAGTTGGAGGGGAGTAACAGTCTCTCTCCTCCTCCTCCTCTCCTCCTCTACTCTACTCCCCTCCTTTAGTTGGAGGGGAGTAACAGAACAGTCTCTCTCCTCTTCCTCCTCTCCTCCTCTACTCTACTCCCCTCCTTTAGTTGGAGGGGAGTAACAGTCTCTCTCCTCTTCCTCCCCTCCTCCTCTACTCTACTCCCTCCCTTAGTTGGAGGAGAATAACAGTCTCTCTCCTCCTCCTCCCCCTCCTCCCTCTACTCTACTCCCCCTCCCTTAGTTGGAGGAGAATAACAGTCTCTCTCCTCCTTCTCCTCTCCTCCCCTCCTCCTCTCCCCTCCTTTAGATTGGAGGGGAGTAACAGTCTCTCTCCTCCTCCTCCTCTCCTCCTCTACTCTACTCCCCTCCTTTAGTTGGAGGAGAATAACAGTCTCTCTCCTCCTCCTCCTCTCCTCCTCTACTCTACTCCCCTACTTTAGTTGGAGGGGAGTAACAGTCTCTCTCCTCCTCCTCCTCTCCTCCTCCTCCTCTCCTCCTCTACTCTACTCCCCTCCTTTAGTTGGAGGGGAGTAACAGTCTCTCTCCTCCTCCTCCTCTCCTCCCCTCCTCCTCTCCCCTCCTTTAGTTGGAGGGAGTAACAGTCTCTCTCCTCCTCTCCTCTTCTCCACTCCTCCTCTCCCCCTCCTTAAGTTGGAGGAGAATAACAGTCTCTCCTCCTCCTCCTCTCCTTTAGTTGGAGGAGAGTAACAGTGTCTCTCCTCTTCCTCCTGCTCCTCCTCCTCCTCCTCCTCTCCTCCTCTCCTCCTCTCCCCTCCTTTAGTTGGAGGGGAGTAACAGTCTCTCTCCTCCTCCTCCTCTCCTCCCCTCCTCCTCTCCCCTCCTTTAGTTGGAGGGGAGTAACAGTCTCTCTCCTCCTCCTCCTCTCCTCCACTCCTCCTCTCCCCTCCTTAAGTTGGAGAGAATAACAGTCTCCTCCTTCTCCTCCTCCTCTCCTTTAGTTGGAGGAGAGTAACAGTGTCTCTCCTCTTCCTCCTGCTCCTCCTCCTCCTCCTCCCCTCCTCATCTCCTCCTCTCCCCCTCCTTTAGTTGGAGACGGTTGACAGTCTCTCTCCTCCTCCTCCTCTCCTCCCCTCCTCCTCATCCCCTCTTTTAGTTGGAGGGGAGTAAGTCCTCTCTCCTCCTCCTCCTCTCCTCCACTCCTCCTCTCCCCTCCTTAAGTTGGAGGAGAAATAACAGTCTCTCCTCCTCCTCCTCATCTCCTTTAGTTGGAGGAGAGTAACAGTGTCTCTCCTCTTCCTCCTGCTCCTCCTCCTCCTCCCCTCCTCCTCCTCTCCTCCTCTACCCTCCTTCAGTTGGAGAAGGTTGGCAGTCTCTCTCCTCCTCCTCTCCTCCTCTACTCTCCTCCTTTAGTTGGAGGGGAAGTAACAGTCTCCTCTCCTCCTCCCTCCTCCTCTCCTCATCTCCCTCCTCTAACCCTCCTTCAGTTGGAGAAGATTGGCAGTCTCTCTCCTCCTCCTCTCCTCCTCTCCCTTCCTTTAGTTGGAGGGGAGTAACAGTCTCTCTCCTCTTTCCCCCCAAAACAAAGCAGTGTTTCCAGCATGTTAGTCAAAGGGGAAGACGACGTGACCTCGTCAAGACTCATTTCTACTATATTCCATTACTATCAAAAGACACAATATTCAAATTGTTCTTCTTCAACCCCCCTCCTCTCCCTCTCTCTCTTACCCATGACAGCATTTATATGCATATATATTTATACCTGACAGTCATGTAAAGCTTTAATATTGCATCATTGTATGTCTTTTATATTATATCATTATATGTCTTTTATATTATATCATTATATTGTACAAAGTGCCCTCCTCTCAACAAAGGATGTCTATTTGCATTTCTGATATATCCGCGTGTTCTTTAATCTAGGATGGTAACGTCCTCGTGTTTCACTAGAACAATATGGTCTGTAATTACAACAGCCAGACAGACAGCCAGCCAGACAGAAAGCCAGCCAGCCAGGCAAACAGGACACTCAGTTAGATTGTCTTCCATTTGAAGCTGACACGTGAACTCATAGCAGAGGTCAAACCAATCTCTCCACTACAGTCTAGGTCTCCCTGCTGCCAATGATGAAATTATACTGCTGTTGAATGACAAAGTTCTGGAAACTACGGCAAGTAATCAGAGACAAATTAAAGTAGTGAACCGAACGTTCACAACTGTCTGAAACCCCGTTGTCGGAGCTCCCAGGAGTAACAGAATAAAAAATGTTTAAAAAAAGATGATTTACGATAACAGTGAAGACACTCAAGACTAAAACAATTATCTACAGATGCCAGGAGCTACTTAAGCAAATAAAGACAAAATAAATAGCTGCTATGTAATGTTTGATACGCCGAGGAACATAACGTAATAAGACGCTGCCGTTTTCCACAGAGTGGACTGGAATGAAATTACAGGTCCCCAGATGTCTCTATAATGAAACGGTGGAGGAATGGGAACACAGACCCTAATGCAGTTTGTCATCATAAGGACATATTCACATGCTGGTTCTAAAACTTTTACCTCGGCGATCAATGCAGGGATAGGGAACTAAAACAAATATTAGCATCCCATCCCATGACAGGAGATCGTGACTTTGTGATTCTGTTAGGTCCAGGACTGACAGGAACAAGGAAAAACTAGATCAAAATAAAAAATAAATTTCCTTCATAAAATGTTGTGAAAAGGATCAAGATGGAGTGAAACGTTTAAAACAGTAAACATAATAAATCAGATTTATTTTCCACTAAATAAAGATACTACTGGTTTCTATAATCGGTCATGAAATTGTTATTTTTGTTTTTAAATAAATCAAGGTAAATCATCACTGTTTTGTGTTTTGACATGAACCAACCACTGTACTTCAGACGGGACAGAATAACAGACAGTGTAGTCATCCCAAATAGCAGCCTATATAACAGACAGTGTTTACATCCCGAATAGCCGCCTATATAACAGACAGTGAATACATCCCGAATAGCAGCCTATATAACAGACAGTGTTTACATCCCAAATAGCAGCCTTTTCGCTACTTTTGAAGAAGTGCACTATATAGGGAATATGGTGTCTTTTGGGCCGCAGGCTATCATTTCAACACATTGGTTCCTCTACTGACAGACCAGACACCACCAGACTCCATGATGGTGAGGTCTAGATCATTGGTTCCTCTACTGACAGACCAGACACCACCAGACTCCATGATGGTGAGGTCTAGATCATTGGTTCCTCTACTGACAGACCAGACACCACCAGACTCCATGATGGTGAGGTCCAGATCATTGGGTTCCTCTACTGACAGGCCAGACACCACCAGACTCCATGATGGTGAGGGTCCAGATCATTGGTTCCTCTACTGACAGACCAGACACCACCAGACTCCATGATGGTGAGGTCCAGATCATTGGGTTCCTCTACTGACAGACCAGACAACACCAGACTCCATGATGGTGAGGTCCAGATCATTGGGTCCTCTACTGACAGACCAGAAACAGCTCCACCAGACTCCATGATGGTGAGGTCCAGATCACTGGTTCCTCTACTGACAGACCAAACACCACCAGACTCCATGATGGTGAGTTCCAGATCATTGGGTTCTTCTACTGACAGACCAGACACCACCATACTCCATGATGGTGAGGTCCAGATCATTGGTTCCTCTACTGACAGACCAGACACCACCAGACTCCATGATGGTGAGGTCCAGATCATTGGGTTCCTCTACTGACAGACCAGACACCACCAGACTCCATGATGGTGAGGTCCAGATCATTGGTTCCTCTACTGACAGACCAGACACCACCAGACTCCATGACGGTGAGGTCCAGACCACCATACTCCATGGGATCCTCTACTGACAGACCAGACACAGCAGCACCATACTCCCTGGGATCCTCTACTGACAGACCAGACACAGCAGCACCAGACTCCCTGATGCTGAGGTCCAGATGAACTATGTGAAATCCCACTGGGCAGAGAGAGACATGAAATACACCACAGCCACAATGGACTCTATAAAGAAAGGTCCCTAGGGCTGGGGTATGACTCACCAGTCACACACACACACACACACACACACACACACACACTCACTGGCTGGCATCACATTACCACTCCAACTCACATAGAGGAACACAGAAGACCAGCCCAGGATAACACGTATTATATCATTGTAATAAATAAAGAGCATTCTTTAATTCATACTGTTTCACTGTATTTTTGTTTACCTTCCCTCGTTCAACCTTTAACCTCCCGTCCATGTTCCTATGATGTAGTTATGGGCCCTCTCTATATTCAGTGCACACTCATCTAATCCTGCCGTGTCTAATGCTATTGTCACCCACAACACTGGTTTACAGGGTCATTACTGGGTTAGAGCGATGCACTGGGTAATCTGTGAATAATGTCACGGGGTGTTGGGGCGGGGGGGGGGGGGTGTTGACTGGCTGCTGCTATGGCGTGGGTGATGATGGGGGAGGGTGGGGTGGCTGGCGTGTTAGGAGTTTGGGAGAGTAGAGTTCTGGGATGGGTGGGGTTGAGGAGAGTACGGGTAGAGTTCTGGGGATGGGGTGGGGTTGAGGAGAGTACGGGTAGGATTCTGGGGATGGGTGGGGTTAAGGAGAGTACGGGTAGAGTTCTGGGGATGGGTGGGGTTGTGGAGAGTACGGGTAAAGTTCTGGGGATGGGTGGGGTTGTGGAGAGTACGGGTAGAGTTCTGGGGATGGGTGGGGTTGAGGAGAGTACGGGTAGAGTTCTGGGGATGGGTGGGGGTTGAGGAGAGTACGGGTAGAGTTCTGGGGATGGGTGGGGTTGTAGGAGAGTACGGGTAGAGTTCTGGGGATGGGTGGGGTTGAGGAGAGTACGGGTAGAGTTCTGGGGATGGGTGGGGTTGTAGGAGAGTACGGGTAGAGTTCTGGGGATGGGTGGGGTTGTAGGAGAGTATGGGTAGAGTTCTGGGGATTGGCGGGGTTGTGGAGAGTACGGGTAGAGTTCTGGGGATGGGTGGGGTTGAGGAGAGTACGGGTAGGATTCTGGGGATGGGTGGGGTTAAGGAGAGTATGGGTAGAGTTCTGTGGTTGGGTGGGGTTGAGGAGAGTACGGGTAGGATTCTGGGGATGGGTGGGGTTAAGGAGAGTACGGGTAGAGTTCTGGGGATGGGTGGGGTTGAGGAGAGTATGGGTAGAGTTCTGGGGATGGGTGGGGTTGAGGAGAGTACGGGTAGAGTTCTGGGGATGGGTGGGGTTGTGGAGAGTAGGTTAGAGTTGGCATGGTAACAGTGGGTAGTGGTGGAGGAGGGTGGAGAGGGACAGTAGTGACTGCTGGTAGAGGTGAGGTTAGAGTTAGGATGGTAACAGTGGGTAGTGGTGTAGGAGGGTGGAGAGGAACGGTAGTGACTGCTGGTAGAGGTGAGGTTAGAGTTAGGATGGTAACAGTGGGTAGTGATGGAGGAGGGTGAGGAGGGACGGTAGTGACTGCTGGTAGAGGTTAGAGTTGGCATGGTAACAGTGGGTAGTGGTGTAGGAGGGTGTAGAGGAACGGTAGTGACTGCTGGTAGAGGTGAGGTTAGAGTTAGGATGGTAACAGTGGGTAGTGGTGTAGGAGGGTGGAGAGGAACGGTAGTGATTGCTGGTAGAGGTGAGGTTAGAGTTGGCATGGTAACAGTGGGTAGTGGTGTAGGAGGGTGGAGAGGAACGGTAGTGACTGCTGGTAGAGGTTAGAGTTGGGATGGTAACAGTGGGTAGTGGTGGAGGAGGGTGAGGAGGGACAGTAGTGACTGCTGGTAGAGGTTAGAGTTGGGATGGTAACAGTGGGTAGTGGTGGAGGAGGGTGAGGAGGGACAGTAGTGACTGCTGGTAGAGGTGAGGTTAGAGTTGGGATGGTAACAGTGGGTAGTGGTGGAGGAGGGTGAGGAGGGACAGTAGTGACTGCTGGCAGCTCATCTATATTTCATCCTCCACTCAGACAAATGAAACAGGAACTACCGGAACAAGCAGACCTCGTGACACTTCAAAGAGATGCCCTGTGGGTGGGTTCCTCTTGAGCTGTGGCTGCAGAGGGGCGGAGGGGTGCTGGAGGTACGACCCCTGAAACACTCCCAGCTGGGGGTTCTCCTTCCCCCGGCGAGGGGCTCATTAACCCTTAAACAGGAATGGCGACGGGTGAGGGTCCAGGGGGAGAGGGGCGAGGGGTGCTTAGTACAGGTTCTAATTACTGTACCGCCTGCCTGCCTGCATCCGACATCGCTGCTACGCAGGGGAGGAGGGGAGGAGGGGAGGGGAGGGGAGGAGAGGAGGAGGAGAGGAGGGGAGGGGAGGAGGGGAGGAGGGGAGGAGGGGAGGGGAGGAGAGGAGGAGGAGAGGAGGGGAGGGGAGGAGGGGAGGCTTGGGAAAAAGAGGAGGAGGAGGGAGGAGGAGGAGGAGGGAGGAGGAGAGGGAGGGGAGGGGAGGAGGGGAGGAGGGGAGGAGAGGAGGAGGAGAGGAGGGGAGGGGAGGAGGGAGGAGGGGAGGAGGGGAGGGGAGGAGAGGAGGAGGAGAGGAGGGAGGGGAGGAGGGGAGGAGGGGAGGAGGGGAGGGGAGGAGAGGAGGAGGAGAGGAGGGGAGGGGAGGAGGGGAGGCTTGGGAAAAGAGGAGGAGGAGAGGAGGAGGAGAGGAGGAGGAGAGGAGGGGAGGGGAGGAGGGAGGAGGGGAGGAGGGAGGAGAGGAGGAAGAGGGGAGGCTTGGGAAAAGAAGGAGGGGAGGGGAGGGGAGGGGAGGAGGAGGAGGAGAGGAGGGGAGGGGAGGAGGGGAGGAGAGGAGGAGAGGAGGAGAGGAGGAAGAGGGGAGGGGAGGAGGGGAGGAGAGGAGGAAGAGGGGAGGGGAGGCTTGGGAAAAGAGGAGGAGGAGAGGAGGGGAGGCTTGGGAAAAGAGGAGGAAGAGGGGAGGGGAGGCTTGGGAAAAGAGGAGGAGGAGCCACCGGAGTGTTTGATCATGTGCTTTAATTGAAAAACCAGATTAAACCTCTTTGCCATAATTAGCTCAAGAGAGTATGTCCCTCAATCACCCTCCATCACCCCCCCCCCCTCCATCACCCCCCTCTTTACACACATTCTGTGAGATTCTAGAACCTTGATGACGGGGGTCTACGAGAAGGAACATAAAGAGGAAAGAATAAACAAGGGGGAGGAGAGAAGAGGGAGAGGGCAGAAGGAAGGATTAAGAGGAAACAAGGGGGAGGAGAGAAGAGGGAGAGGGCAGAAGGAAGGATTAAGAGGAAACAAGGGGGAGGAGAGAAGAGGGAGAGGGCAGAAGGAAGGATTAAGAGGAGAGAGGAAACAAGGGGGAGGAGAGAAGAGGGAGAGGGCAGAAGGAAGGATTAAGAGGAAACAAGGGGGAGGAGAGAAGAGGGAGAGGGCAGAAGGAAGGATTAAGAGGAAACAAGGGGGAGGAGAGAAGAGGGAGAAGGCAGAAGGAAGGATTAAGAGAGAGAGGAAACAAGGGGGAGGAGAGAAGAGGGAGAGGGCAGAAGGAAGGATTAAGAGGAAACAAGGGGGAGGAGAGAAGAGGGAGAGGGCAGAAGGAAGGATTAAGAGGAGAGAGGAAACAAGGGGGAGGAGAGAAGAGGGAGAGGGCAGAAGGAAGGATTAAGATGAAACAAGGGGGAGGAGAGAAGAGGGAGAGGGCAGAAGGAAGGATTAAGAGGAAACAAGGGGAAGAGAAGAGGGAGAGGGCAGAAGGAAGGATTAAGAGGAAACAAGGGGGAAGAGAAGAGGGAGAGGGCAGAAGGAAGGATTAAGAGGAAACAAGGGGGAAGAGAAGAGGGAGAGGGCAGAAGGAAGGATAGAGAGGAAACAAGGGGGAAGAGAAGAGGGAGAGGGCAGAAGGAAGGATTAAGAGGAAACAAGGGGGAAGAGAAGAGGGAGAGGGCAGAAGGAAGGATTAAGAGGAAAAGGGAAAGGAGAACGTGAGAAGAGGGAGAGGGGAAGGAAGATTCAAAGGAAAGAGGAAGGAGAACGTGAGAAGAGAGGACTGGACAGGGACAGGAAATAATCATCCTAAATGAGGGTAACCTGGTAAATTGAGACCAATTTACATAAAAGGGGTTGGTTTGCTCGATCTCTAATGATGTTAGTTAATGTCTTTACAAATTAATTGAGTTAATTAGGCACGCCCAGCGGAGTCCTGTCAGCTGATTAACAGAATGAAACAAATAGGGTTGATGGGCTGGGCTGGGTTGGACTGGGTTGGACTGGGTGGGACTGGGTGGGGCTGGGCTGGGTGGGGCTGGGCTGGGGTGGGGCTGGGTGGGGATGGGCTGGGTGGGGCTGGGCTGGGCTGGACTGGGCTGGTTGGACTGGGCTGGGTTGGACTGGGCTGGGTGGGGGCTGGGCTGAGTATGGACTGGGCTGGGCTGGGTGGGGCTGGGCTGGGCTGGTTGGACTGGACTGGGTGGGGCTGGACTGGACTGGGTGGGGATGGGCTGGGTGGGGCTGGGCTGGGTGGGGCTGGCTGGGCTGGGTTGGACTGGTCTGGGCTGGGTTGGACTGGGCTGGGTGGGGCTGGCTGGGTGGGGCTGGGTGGGGCTGGGCTGGGCTGGGTGGGGGCTGAACTGGGTGGGGCTGGGCTGGGTGGGGCTGGGCAGGGTGAAGCTGACTGGGTGGGGCTGGGCAGGGTGGAGCTGAACTGGGTGGGGTTGGGCAGGGTGGAGCTGAACTGGGTGGGGCTGGGCAGGGTGGAGCTGAACTGGGTGGGGCTGGGTTGGACTGGGCTGGGTGGGGCTGGGTGGGGGTGGGCTGGGTTGGGTGGGGCTGGGTTGGACTGGTCTGGAGATGGATGGGGCTGGTTGGGGCTAAACTGGGTGGGGCTGGGCTGGACTGGGCTGGGTGGGGTTTAACTGGGTGGGGCTGGGCTGGACTGGGCTGGGTGGGGTTTAACTGGGTGGGGCTGGGCTGGACTGAGCTGGGCTGGGTGGGGCTGAACTGGGTGGGGCTGGGCTGGACTGGGCTGGTTGGGGCTGGGCTGGGCTGGGTGGGGCTGGGCTGGGCTGAACTGGGTGGGCTGGGCTGGGCTGGACTGGGCTGGGCTGGACTGGGCTGGGTGGGGCTGGCTGGGCTGGGCTGGGGCTGGGTGGGCTTTGAAGTGTTGGGACTAGCTCAATGGCCAAGATCATTCAGTAGATGGTTTATGGCTTGGGTTAGGGTTGGGGCTTGGGTTAGGGTTAGGGATTGGGTTAGGGCTTGGTTTAGGGTTAGGGATTGGTTAGGGCTTTGGTTAGGGTTAGGGTTAGGTTTATGGTTAGGGTTAGGGCTTGGTTTAGGGTTAGGGATTGGGTTAGGGCTTTGGTTAGTGTTAGGGTTAGGTTTATGGTTAGGGTTAGGACATGGGTTAGGGATAGGGCTTGGGTTAGGGTTAGAGTTAGGGTTAGGGCTTGGGTTAGGGTTAGGGTTAGGGTTAGGGATTGGGTTAGGGCTTGGTTTAGGGTTAGGGATTGGGTTAGGGCTTGGTTTAGGGTTAGAGTTAGGGTTAGGGCATGGTTTAGGGTTAGGGATTGGGTTAGGGCTGGGTTAGGGTTAGGGATTGGGTTAGGGCTTGGGTTAGGGTTAGGGCATGGGTTTAGGGTTAGGGTTAGGGTTAGGGTTAGGGTTAGGGCTTGGGTTAGGGTTAGGGTTAGGGCTTGGGTTAGGGTTAGGGTTTGTGTTAGAGCTTGGGTACAGGTTTAGGTTAGGGTTAGGGTTAGGGTTTTGTGTTAGAGCTTGGGTTCAGGTTTAGGTTAGGGTTAGGGTTAGGGTTAGGGTTAGGGTTAGGGTTAGGGTTAGGGTTAGGGTTAACCTGGTTTTTCAATTAAAGCACAAGATCAAAACACTCCGATGGCTCCCCCTCCTCTTTTCCCTAGACTCCTCCCCTCCTCTTTTCCCTAGACTCCTCCTCCTCCTCTTTCCTCAACTCCCTCTCTCAACTCTCTCTCTCTCAACTCCCTCTCTCAACTCTCAACTCCCTGTCCCAACTCTCTCTCTCAACTGTTCTCTCAACTCCCTGTCTCAACTCCCTCTCTCAACTCCCTCTCTCAAGTCCCCGAGCTATAGGTCACCTGTTCCATGAAACTTCCCTGCTGTAGGTCACCTTTTCCATGAAACTTCCTTTCTGTAGGTCACCTTTTCCATGAAGCTTCCTTTCTGTAGGTCACCTTTTCCATTAAACTTCCTTTCTGTAGGTCACCTTTTCCATGAAGCTTCCTTTCTGTAGGTCACCTTTCCATGAAGCTTCCTTTCTGTAGGTCACCTTTTCCATGAAGCTTCCTTTCTGTAGGTCACCTTTTCCATGAAACTTCCCTGCTGTAGGTCACCTTTCCATGAAGCTTCCCTGCTGTAGGTCACCTTTTCCATGAAGCTTCCTTTCTGTAGGTCACCTTTTCCATGAAGCTTCCTTTCTGTAGGTCACATTTTCCATGAAACTTCCCTGCTGTAGGTCACCTTTCCCAGGAATGGTGAAACCAGGCTGAAAAACAAAACAAAACAAAATCCTAACAAGCAGATGTCAGTTTCTTGCCATCAGCCGTCACACTCCTGACAGACAGACAGTCCTCTGGACAGGACTTTCTCCTCTCATCTATTCTCTCTCCCTCTCACCTCGCGGTCATCTGAGAGAACAGAATTCATCCGATTTCAGATTTGTGTGTGTGTGTGTGTGTGTGTGTTTACTGCCTGTGTTAGTGTCAGAAAGTGATTGTGAGCGGTGTGAGGGAGCTGTCTCCGCTGTTGTCTTGGATCACCTGGTCTGTTCACTGTGGACCTGACAGGGCCAGCAGCCCTAATCAATATATACCTCAGTGGACTCAAAGGTGAACACCATCTCTGGGAGACCACATTGGGTCGGCTCAGAGACTGGTGGCCATGGAGGAGACACCGAGGACTGGATGAGAACAGAAGACACACACACACACAAGGTAAAGAGGACCAGGTCTGGTAGAGAATGGAACACAGACACAAGGTAAAGAGTCTGGTAGAGAATGGAACACAGACACAAGAGGGACAGGTCTGGTAGAGAATGGAACACAGACACAAGGTAAAGAGGAACAGGTCTGGTAGAGAATGGAACACAGACACAAGGTAAAGAGTCTGGTAGAGAATGGAACACAGACACAAGGTAAAGAGTCTGGTAGAGAATGGAACACAGACCAAGGTAAAGAGGAACAGGTCTGGTAGAGAATGGAACACATGACACAAGGTAAAGAGTCTGGTAGAGAATGGAACACAGACACAAGGTAAAGAGTCTGGTAGAGAATGGAACACAGACACAAGGTAAAGAGTCTGGTAAGAGAATGGAACACAGACACAAGGTAAAGAGTCTGGTAGAGAATGGAACACAGACACAAGGTAAAGAGTCTGGTAGAGAATGGAACACAGACACAAGGTAAAGAGTCTGGTAGAGAATGGAACACAGACACAAGGTAAAGAGTCTGGTAGAGAATGGAACACAGACACAAGGTAAAGCGTCTGGTAGATAATGGAACACAGACACAAGGTAAAGAGTCTGGTAGAGAATGGACACAGACACAAGGTAAAGAGGAACAGGTCTGGTAGAGAATGGAACACAGACACAAGGTAAAGAGGAACAGGTCTGGTAGAGAATGGAACACAGACACAAGGTAAAGAGTCTGGTAGAGAATGGAACACAGACACAAGGTAAAGAGGAACAGGTCTGGTAGAGAATGGAGGGGAAACTGAGTGAAGGACAAACACACCTGTGATCAGTTATTGCCAGATATCCGACCCGGTAAATGTTCAGCACCATGTATGACTGTAAAGAAAAACAAAATGTTGTGATATTTTACCTTTTTCTAAAGGTTTTGGTGAGAACGAACTGGCTTTCTGTTGACAAACCAACAGTGGCAATGGGTGTTGCTTAGTCTGGGATGGAGAATTGGGCTGAAAGCATCTCACTTATGATAACTCTGTCACACAAAAAAACATGTTAAAGGTTTCCATAGCAACATTACAGGGAGAAGGGACATTAGAGTAACAACATGCTGGTGGTTTCCATAGCAACATTATAGGGAGAAGGGACATTAGAGTAACAACATGCTAGTGGTTTCTATAGCAACATTATAGGGAGAAAGGACATTAGAGTAACAACATGCTGGTGGTTTTCCATAGCAACATTATAGGGAGAAGGGACATTAGAGTAACAACATGCTAGTGGTTTCTATAGCAACATTATAGGGAGAAAGGACATTAGAGTAACAACATGCTGGTGGTTTCCATAGCACATTATAGGGAGAAGGGACATTAGAGCAACAACATGCTGGTGGTTTCTATATCAACATTATAGGGAGAAGGGACATTAGAGTAAAACATGACTGGTGGTTTCCATAGCAACATTTATAGGGAGAAGGGACATATAGAGTAACAACATGCTGGTGGTTCTATAGCAACATTATAGGGAGAAGGGACATTAGAGTACAACATGCTAGTGGTTTCCTATAGCAACAATACAAGGGAGAAGGGACATTAGAGTAACAACACGCTAGTGGTTTCCATAGCAACAATACAAATCAAATCAAATCAAATCAAATCAAAATTGCCCTCGCTAGAAGCATGTGTTTCAGACTTCTAGGTTAGACTACTGCAATGCTCTACTTTCCGGCTACCCGGATAAAGCACTAAATAAACTTCAGTTAGTGCTAAACACGGCTGCTAGAATCCTGACTAGAACCCAAAAATGTGATCATATTACTCCAGTGCTAGCCTCTCTACACTGGCTTCCTGTCAAAGCAAGGGCTGATTTCAAGGTTTTACTGCTAACCTACAAAGCATTACATGGGCTTGCTCCTACCTATCTCTCTGATTTGGTCCTGCCGTACATACCTACACGTACGCTACGGTCACAAGACGCAGGCCTCCTAATTGTCCCTAGAATTTCTAAGCAAACAGCTGGAGGCAGGGCTTTCTCCTATAGAGCTCCATTTTTATGGAACGGTCTGCCTACCCATGTCAGAGACGCAAACTCGGTCTCAACCTTTAAGTCTTTACTGAAGACTCATCTCTTCAGTGGGTCATATGATTGAGTGTAGTCTGGCCCAGGAGTGGGAAGGTGAACGGAAAGGCTCTGGAGCAACGAACCGCCCTTGCTGTCTCTGCCTGGCCGGTTCCCCTCTTTCCACTGGGATTCTCTGCCTCTAACCCTATTACAGGGGCTGAGTCACTGGCTTGCTGGGGCTCTCTCATGCCGTCCCTGGAGGGGGTGCGTCACCTGAGTGGGTTGATTCACTGTTGTGGTCATCCTGTCTGGGTTGGTGCCCCCCCTTGGGTTGTGCCGTGGCGGAGATCTTTGTGGGCTATACTCAGCCTTGTCTCAGGATGGTAAGTTGGTGGTTGAAGATATCCCTCTAGTGGTGGTGTGGGGGCTGTGCTTTGGCAAAGTGGGTGGGGTTATATCCTTCCTGTTTGGCCCTGTCCGGGGGTGTCCTCGGATGGGGCCACAGTGTCTCCTGACCCCTCCTGTCTCAGCCTCCAGTATTTATGCTGCAGTAGTTTATGTGTCGGGGGGCTGGGGTCAGTTTGTTATATCTGGAGTACTTCTCCTGTCCTATTCGGTGTCCTGTGTGAATCTAAGTGTGCGTTCTCTAATTCTCTCCTTCTCTCTTTCTTACTCTCTCTCGGAGGACCTGAGCCCTAGGACCATGCCCCAGGACTACCTGACATGATGACTCCTTGCTGTCCCCAGTCCACCTGGCCATGCTGCTGTTCCAGTTTTAACTTCCACCTGACTGTGCTGCTGCTCCAGTTTCAACTGTTCTGCCTTATTATTATTCGACCATGCTGGTCATTTATGAACATTTGAACATCTTGGCCATGTTCTGTTATAATCTCCACCCGGCACAGCCAGAAGAGGACTGGCCACCCCACATAGCCTGGTTCCTCTCTAGGTTTCTTCCTAGGTATTGGCCTTTCTAGGGAGTTTTTCCTAGCCACCGTGCTTCTACACCTGCATTGCTTGCTGTTTGGGGTTTTAGGCTGGGTTTCTGTACAGCACTTGAGATATCAGATGATGTACGAAGGGCTATATAAATAAATTTGATTTGATTTGATTTATGTTGGATAAAACACCAGACAGTCAGCTATGATAGATAACACACATCTATCTATCCACCAGACAGTCAGCTATGATAGATAACACACCAGACAGTCAGCTATGTTAGATAACACACCAGCTACCAGCTATGTTAGATAACACACATCATTCTATCCACCAGTCAGCTATGTTAGATAACACACATCTATCTATCCACCAGTCAGCTATGTTAGATAAAACACCAGACAGTCAGCTATGTTAGATAAAACACCAGACAGTCAGCTATGATAGATAACACACATCTATCTATCCACCAGACAGTCAGCTATGATAGATAACACACATCTATCTATCCACCAGACAGTCAGCTATGTTAGATAAAACACCAGACAGTCAGCTATGATAGAAAACACACATCTATCTATCCACCAGACAGTCAGCTATGTTAGATAAAACACCAGACAGTCAGCTATGTTAGATAAAACACCAGACAGTCAGCTATGTTAGATAACATACCAGACAGTCAGCTATGTTAGATAACACACCAGACAGTCAGCTATGTTAGATAACACACCAGACAGTCAGCTATGTTAGATAACACACATCTATCTATCCACCAGACAGTCAGCTATGTTAGATAAAAACACACAGTCAGCTATGTTAGATAACACACATCTATCTATCCACCAGACAGTCAGCTATGTTAGATAACACACATCTATCTATCCACCAGACAGTCACCTATGTTAGATAACACACCAGACAGTCAGCTATGTTAGATAAAACACCAGACAGTCAGCTATGTTAGATAACACACATCTATCTATCCACCAGACAGTCAGCTATGTTAGATAACACACCAGACAGTCAGCTATGATAGATAACACACCAGACAGTCAGCTATGATAGATAACACACATCTATCTATCCACCAGACAGTCAGCTATGATAGATAACACACCAGACAGTCAGCTATGTTAGATAACACACCAGACAGTCAGCTATGTTAGATAACACACCAGACAGTCAGCTATGTTAGATAACACACATCTATCTATCCACCAGACAGTCAGCTATGTTAGATAACACACCAGAAAGTCAGCTATGATAGATAACACACATCTATCTATCCACCAGACAGTCAGCTATGTTAGATAAAACACCAGACAGTCAGCTATGTTAGATAACACACCAGACAGTCAGCTATGTTAGATAACACACCAGACAGTCAGCTATGTTAGATAACACACCAGACAGTCAGCTATGTTAGATAACACACCAGACAGTCAGCTATGTTAGATAACACACATCTATCTATCCACCAGACAGTCAGCTATGTTAGATAACACACATCTATCTATCTATCCACCAGACAGTCAGCTATGTTAGATAAAACACCACAGTCAGCTATGTTAGATAACACACATCTATCTATCCACCAGACAGTCAGCTATGTTAGATAACACACATCTATCTATCCACCAGACAGTCACCTATGTTAGATAACACACCAGACAGTCAGCTATGTTAGATAACACACATCTATCTATCCACCAGACAGTCAGCTATGTTAGATAACACACCAGACAGTCAACTATGTTAGATAACAAACCAGACAGTCAGCTATGATAGATAACACACCAGACAGTCAGCTATGTTAGATAACACACATCTATCTATCCACCAGACAGTCAGCTATGATAGATAACACACCAGACAGTCAGCTATGTTAGATAACACACCAGACAGTCAGCTATGTTAGATAAGCTATGTTAGATAAAACACCAGACAGTCAGCTATGTTAGATAACACACCAGACAGTCAGCTATGTTAGATAACAAACCAGACAGTCAGCTATGTTAGATAACACACATCTATCTATCCACCAGTCAGCTATGTTAGATAAAACACCAGACAGTCAGCTATGTTAGATAAAACACCAGACAGTCAGCTATGTTAGATAAAACACCAGACAGTCAGCTATGTTAGATAAAACACCAGACAGTCAGCTATGTTAGATAAAACACCAGACAGTCAGCTATGTTAGATAACACACCAGACAGTCAGCTATGTTAGATAACACACCAGACAGTCAGCTATGTTAGATAACACACCAGACAGTCAGCTATGTTAGATAACACACATCTATCTATCCACCAGACAGTCAGCTTTGTTAGATAACACACATCTATCTATCCACCAGACAGTCAGCTATGTTAGATAAAACACCAGACAGTCAGCTATGATAGATAACACACATCTATCTATCCACCAGACAGTCAGCTATGTTAGATAAAACACCAGACAGTCAGCTATGTTAGACAAAACACCAGACAGTCAGCTATGTTAGATAACACACCAGACAGTCAGCTATGTTAGATAACACACCAGACAGTCAGCTGTGTTAGATAACACACCAGACAGTCAGCTATGTTAGATAACACACCAGCTACCAGCTATGTTAGATAACACACATCTATCTATCCACCAGTCAGCTATGTTAGATAACACACATCTATCTATCCACCAGTCAGCTATGTTAGATAACACACATCTATCTATCCACCAGTCAGCTATGTTAGATAAAACACCAGACAGTCAGCTATGTTAGATAAAACACCAGACAGTCAGCTATGTTAGATAAAACACCAGACAGTCAGCAAAGATTCCTTGATGCCCTTCCAGACTCCCTCTGCCTACCCAAGGACGCCAGAGGACAAAAATCAGTTAACCACCTAACTGAGGATCTCAATTTAACCTTGCGCAATACCCTAGATGCAGTTGCACCCCTAAAAACTAAAAAATGTCTCATAAGAAACTAGCTCCCTGGTACACAGAAAATACCCGAGCTCTGAAGCAAGCTTCCAGAAAATTGGAACGGAAATGGCACCACACCAAACTGGAAGTCTTCCGACTAGCTTGGAAGGACGGTACCGTGCAGTACCGTAGAGCCCTTACTGCTGCTCGATCATCCTATTTTTCTAACTTAATTGAGGAAAATAAGAACAATCCGAAATTCCTTTTTAATACTGTCGCAAAGCTAACTAAAAAGCAGCATTCCCCAAGAGAGGATGACTTTCACTTTAGCAGTGATAAATTCATGAACTTCTTTGAGGAAAAGATTATGATTATTAGAAAGCAAATTACGGACTCCTCTTTAAACCTGCGTATTCCTCCAAACCTCAGTCCTGAGTCTGCACAACTCTGCCAGGACCTAGGATCAAGAGAGACGCTCAAGTGTTTTAGTACTATATCTCTTGACACAATGATGAAAATAATCATGGCCTCTAAACCTTCAAGCTGCATACTGGACCCTATTCCAACTAAACTACTGAAAGAGCTGCTTCCTGTGCTTGGCCCTCCTATGTTGAACATAATAAACGGCTCTCTATCCACTGGATGTGTACCAAACTCACTAAAAGTGGCAGTAATAAAGCCTCTCTTGAAAAAGCCAAACCTTGACCCAGAAAATATAAAAAAACTATCGGCCTATATCGAATCTTCCATTCCTCTCAAAAATTAGAGAAGGCTGTTGCGCAGCAACTCACTGCCTTCCTGAAGACAAACAATGTATACGAAATGCTTCAGTCTGGTTTTAGACCCCATCATAGCACTGAGACGGCACTTGTGAAGGTGGTAAATGACATTTTAATGGCATCGGACCGAGGCTCTGCATCTGTCCTCGTGCTCCTAGACCTTAGTGCTGCTTTTGATACCATCGATCACCACATTCTTTTGGAGAGATTGGAAACCCAAATTGGTCTACACGGACATGTTCTGGCCTGGTTTAGATCTTATCTGTCGGAAAGATATCAGTTTGTCTCTGTGAATGGTTTGTCCTCTGACAAATCAACTGTAAATTTCGGTGTTCCTCAAGGTTCCGTTTTAGGACCACTATTGTTTTCACTATATATTTTACCTCTTGGGGATGTTATTCGAAAACATAATGTAAACTTTCACTGCTATGCGGATGACACACAGCTGTACATTTCAATGAAACATGGTGAAGCCCCAAAATTGCCCTCGCTAGAAGCATGTGTTTCAGACATAAGGAAGTGGATGGCTGCAAACTTTCTACTATTAAACTCGGACAAAACAGAGATGCTTGTTCTAGGTCCCAAGAAACAAAGAGATCTTCTGTTGAATCTGACAATTAATCTTAATGGTTGTACAGTCGTCTCAAATAAAACTGTGAAGGACCTCGGCGTTACTCTGGACCCTGATCTCTCTTTTGAAGAACATATCAAGACCATTTCGAGGACAGCTTTTTTCCATCTACGTAACATTGCAAAAATCAGAAACTTTCTGTCCAAAAATGATGCAGAAAAATTAATCCATGCTTTTGTCACTTCTAGGTTAGACTACTGCAATGCTCTATTTTCCGGCTACCCGGATAAAGCACTAAATAAACTTCAGTTAGTGCTAAATACGGCTGCTAGAATCCTGACTAGAACCAAAAAATTTGATCATATTACTCCAGTGCTAGCCTCTCTACACTGGCTTCCTGTCAAAGCAAGGGCTGATTTCAAGGTTTTACTGCTAACCTACAAAGCATTACATGGGCTTGCTCCTACCTATCTCTCTGATTTGGTCCTGCCGTACATACCTACACGTACGCTACGGTCACAAGACGCAGGCCTCCTAATTGTCCCTAGAATTTCTAAGCAAACAGCTGGAGGCAGGGCTTTCTCCTATAGAGCTCCATTTTTATGGAACGGTCTGCCTACCCATGTCAGAGACGCAAACTCGGTCTCAACCTTTAAGTCTTTACTGAAGACTCATCTCTTCAGTGGGTCATATGATTGAGTGTAGTCTGGCCCAGGAGTGGGAAGGTGAACGGAAAGGCTCTGGAGCAACGAACCGCCCTTGCTGTCTCTGCCTGGCCGGTTCCCCTCTTTCCACTGGGATTCTCTGCCTCTAACCCTATTACAGGGGCTGAGTCACTGGCTTGCTGGGGCTCTCTCATGCCGTCCCTGGAGGGGGTGCGTCACCTGAGTGGGTTGATTCACTGTTGTGGTCATCCTGTCTGGGTTGGCGCCCCCCCCCTTGGGTTGTGCCGTGGCGGAGATCTTTGTGGGCTATACTCAGCCTTGTCTCAGGATGGTAAGTTGGTGGTTGAAGATATCCCTCTAGTGGTGTGGGGGCTGTGCTTTGGCAAAGTGGGTGGGGTTATATCCTTCCTGTTTGGCCCTGTCCGGGGGTGTCCTCGGATGGGGCCACAGTGTCTCCTGACCCCTCCTGTCTCAGCCTCCAGTATTTATGCTGCAGTAGTTTATGTGTCGGGGGGCTGGGGTCAGTTTGTTATATCTGGAGTACTTCTCCTGTCCTATTCGGTGTCCTGTGTGAATCTAAGTGTGCGTTCTCTAATTCTCTCCTTCTCTCTTTCTTTCTCTCTCTCGGAGGACCTGAGCCCTAGGACCATGCCCCAGGACTACCTGACATGATGACTCCTTGCTGTCCCCAGTCCACCTGGCCATGCTGCTGTTCCAGTTTCAACTGACCTGAGCCCTTGGACCATGCCCCAGGACTACCTGACATGATGACTCCTTGCTGTCCCCAGTCTACCTGGCCATGCTGCTGCTCCAGTTTCAACTTCCACCTGACTGTGCTGCTGCTCTAGTTTCAACTGTTCTGCCTTATTATTATTCGACCATGCTGGTCATTTATGAACATTGAACATCTTGACCATGTTCTGTTATAATCTCCACCCGGCACAGCCAGAAGAGGACTGGCCACCCCACATAGCCTGGTTCCTCTCTAGGTTTCTTCCTAGGTATTGGCCTTTCTAGGGAGTTTTTCCTAGCCACCGTGCTTCTACCACCTGCATTGCTTGCTGTTTGGGGTTTTAGGCTGGGTTTCTGTACAGCACTTTGAGATATCAGCTGATGTACGAAGGGCTATATAAATAAATTGATTTGATTTGATTTGATTTGAAGGGACATTAGAGTAACAACACGCTAGTGGTTTCCATAGCAACAATACAAGGAGAAGGGACATTCGAGTAACAGCATGCTAGTGGTTTCCATAGCAACATTATAGGGAGAACAC
>NW_022262640.1:109051-136551 GCF_002021735.2 Oncorhynchus kisutch | reverse complement strand
CAGACCAGACTGGACCAGACCAGACCAGACCGGACCAGACCAGACCGGACCAGACCCTGTTGATACCTCTACTCTATATAGACCAGACCAGACCAGACCAGACCACTGTTGATTCCTCTTCTCTTTATAGGCCAGACCAGACCAGACCGGACCAGACCAGACCGGACCAGACCCTGTTGATTCCTCTCCTCTATATAGACCAGACCGGACCAGACCAGACCCTGTTGATTCCTCTCCTGATTGCCATGATTGACTGTTGGGTCATATTATCCTTTTCGGAGGAAGTGAAGGAGTTGTAGGGGAAGGAGTGGGGAGGGGGGGGGGAGGAAGGGTGAAGAAGGAGTTGTAGGGGAAGGAGTGGGAGGGGGAGGAAAGGCGAGAGGAAGTGTAGTGAAGGAGTTGTAGGGGAAGGAGTGGGGGGGGGGAGGAGAGAGGAAGGGTGAAGAAGGAGTTGTAGTGGAAGGAGTGGGGAGGGGGGGAGGAAAGGCGAGAGGAAGTGTAGTGAAGGAGTTGTAGGGGAAGGAGTGGGGAGGGGGGGAAGGAGAGAGGAAGGGTGAAGAAGGAGTTGTAGGGGAAGGAGTGGGGAGGGGGGAAAGGAGAGAGGAAGGGTGAAGAAGGAGTTGTAGGGGAAGGAGTGGGGGGGGAGGAAGGAGAGAGGAAGTGTAGTGAAGGAGTTGTAGGGGAAGGAGTGGGGAGGGGGGTGGAGGGGTGGAGGAAGTGTAGTGAAGGAGTTGTAGGGGAAGGGTGGGGAGGGGGGGAGAAAGGAGAGAGGAAGGGTGAAGAAGGAGTTGTAGGGAAGGAGTGGGGAGGGGGGAGGAAAGGAGAGAGGAAGGGTGAAGAAGGAGTTGTAGGGGAAGGAGTGGGAAGGGGGGGGGGGAAAGGAGAAGGGGGGGAGGAAAAGGGAGGGATAAAGGAAGGGGAGGAGAAGGAGAAGGGGGGGGAAGGAGAGAGGAAGGGTCAAGAAGGAGTTGTAGGGGAAGGAGTGGGGAGGGGGTGGAGGGGTGGAGGAAGTGTAGTGAATGAGTTGTAGGGGAAGGAGTGGGGAGGGGGGAGGAAAGGAGAGAGGAAGGTCAAGAAGGAGTTGTAGGGGAAGGAGTGGGGAGGGGGGAGGAAAGGACAGGGAAGGGTCAAGAAGGAGTTGTAGGGGAAGGAGTGGGGAGGGGTGGAGGGGTGGAGGAAGTGTAGTGAAGGAGTTGTAGGGGAAGGGTGGGGAGAGGGGGGAGAAAGGAGAGAGAAGGGTGAAGAAGGAGTTGTAGGGGAAGGAGTGGGGAGGGGGGAGGAAAGGAGAGAGGAAGGGTGAAGAAGGAGTTGTAGGGGAAGGAGTGGGGAGGGGGGGGAAAGGAGAAGGAGAAGGAGGAAGGAGTTGTAGGGGAAGGAGTGGGGAGGGGGGGAAGGAGAGAGGAAGGGTGAAGAAGGAGTTGTAGGGGAAGGAGTGGGGAGGGGGGAAGGAGAGAGGAAGGGTCAAGAAGAGTTGTAGGGGAAGGAGTGGGGAGGGGGTGGAGGGGTGGAGGAAAGTGTAGTGAATGAGTTGTAGGGGAAGGAGTGGGGGGGGGAGGAAAGGAGAGAGGAAGGGTCAAGAAGGAGTTGTAGGGGAAGGAGTGGGGAGGGGGGAGGAAAGGAGAGAGGAAGGGTCAAGAAGGAGTTGTAGGGAAGGAGTGGGGAGGGGAGGAAAGGAGAGAGGAGGGTCAAGAAGGAGTTGTAGGGGAATGAGTGGGAGGGGGGTGGAGGGTGGAGAAAGTGTAGTGAAGGAGTTGTAGGTGAAGGAGTGGGGAGGGGGGAGGAGAGAGGAAAGGTGAAGAAGGAGTTGTAGTGGAAGGAGTGGGGAGGGGGGAGGAAAGGCGAGAGGAAGTGTAGTGAAGGAGTTGTAGGGGAAGGAGTGGGGAGGGGGGGAAGGAGAGAGGAAGGGTGAAGAAGGAGTTGTAGGGGAAGGAGTGGGGAGGGGGGGGAAAGGAGAGAGGAAGGTGAAGAAGGAGTTGTAGGGGAAGGAGTGGGGAGGGGGGGAGGAAAGGAGAGAGGAAGTGTAGTGAAGGAGTTGTAGGAGGAGTGGGGAGGGGGGTGGAGGGGTGGAGGAAGTGTAGTGAAGGAGTTGTAGGGAAGGAGTGGGGAGGGGGTGGAGGGGTGGAGGAAGTGTAGTGAATGAGTTGTAGGGGAAGGAGTGGGGAGGGGGAGGAAAGGAGAGAGGAAGGGTCAAGAAGGAGTTGTAGGGGAAGAGTGGGGAGGGGGGGGGGGAGGAAAGAGAGAGGAAGGGTCAAGAAGGAGTTGTAGGGGAAGGAGTGGGGAGGGGGGAGGAAAGGAGAGAGGAAGGGTCAAGAAGGAGTTGTAGGGGAATGAGTGGGGGAGGGGGGTGGAGGGGTGGAGGAAGTGTAGTGAAGGAGTTGTAGGGGAAGGAGTGGGGAGGGGGGGAGGAAAGGAGAGAGGGGAAGGGTCAAGAAGGAGTTGTAGGGAAGGAGTGGGGGAGGGAGGGGGAGAAAGGAGAGAGGAAGGGTCAAGAAGGAGTTGTAGGGGAAGGAGTGGGGAGGGGGAGGAAAGGAGAGAGGAAGGGGTCAAGAAGAGTTGTAGGGGAAGGAGTGGGGAGGGGGGAGGAGAGAGAAGGGTGAAGAAGGAGTTGTAGTGGAAGGAGTGGGGAGGGGGGAGGAAAGGGCGAGAGGAAGTGTAGTGAAGGAGTTGTAGGGGAAGGAGTGGGGAGGGGGGGAGGAGAGAGAGGAAGGGTGAAGAAGGAGTGTAGGGGAAGGAGTGGGGGGGGGGAGGAGAGAGGAAGGGTGAAGAAGGAGTTGTAGGGAAGGAGTGGGGAGGGGGAGGAAAGGAGAGAGGAAGTGTAGTGAAGGAGTNTCTCTCCTCCTCTCTCCTCTCTCTCAATTCAATTCAAGGGGCTTTATTGGCATGGGAAACATTATGTAACTTGCCAAAGCAAGTGAAGTAGATAATATACAAAAAGTGAAATTAAACAACAATTAGCCTCAGTGTTCACAGACTGAGTCTCAGGCTATAAGTCCCTGTAGAGAGACAAATGATGATCCATCACACATCTTTATAGGTCAATTATCCAAAACCATCAGCCCAAATATAACAGTCTGATTATTACTCTATTAAAACAATATGCTGTGTGTGATCCCTAATGACAAGCTCTGCCCTACGTCGTGGACTACGTATAACCAGAGCCCTGTGGGCCGTATGTAAGGGGAAAAGTCTGCCAATTAGGGGACACATTCTCTCTGTGATAAGGACGCTCCAGCACGTCAGTATATCACAAGATAATTAGTATTGCATAAACTTGTGCTCTCTCCTCTCTCCCTCTCTCTCCTCTCCCTCTCTCCTCCTCTTTTTCCCTCTCTCTCTCCTTCTCTCTCTCTCTTCTCTCTGCTCTCTCTAATCCCTCTATCGCTCTCTCCGCTGCTCTCTATTGTATTAACCATCTCTCGCCTCTCTCTCTTCGTCTCTCTCCATATCGTATCCTCATCTCTCTTCGTCTCTCTCCATCTCTTCCTATCGCTCTTCTTCCTCTCTCTCCTCTCGTCTCTCTCTCTCTCTCGTCTCTCTCTTCTCTCCTCTCCCTCTCTCGCTCTACCCCTACCTGCCTCTCACCCCTCTCTTCTCTCTCCTCTCTCTCTCTTCTCTCTCTCTCTACTCTCTTCCTCTCTCTCTCTTTTTCTCTCTCTCTCTCTCTCTCTAGTGTGGTGGAGGCTGAGCCGAGGAGGAGGGTGGTCATCAAATTCATAACTAATGTGTTGTATGAATGCCCCCTCATAATGAAGGAGAGAGAGCCCTGGGGGGCTCCAGTGTTGTGGATCAGAGTGGCAGGTGTCTTGCTACCTACCCCCTACCCTGTTGATACCTCTCCTCTATATAGACCAGACCAGACCAGGACCGGACCAGACCAGACCCTGTTGATACCTCTCCTCTATATAGACCAGACCAGACCAGACCAGACCCTGTTGATACCTCTCCTCTATATAGACCAGACCAGACCGGACCGGACCAGACCAGACCAGACCCTGTTGATACCTCTCCTCTATATAGACCAGACCAGACCAGACCCTGTTGATACCTCTCCTCTATATAGACCAGACCAGACCAGACCAGACCGGACCCTGTTGATTCCTCTCCTCTATATAGACCAGACCAGACCAGACCGGACCCTGTTGATTCCTCTCCTCTATATAGACCAGACCAGACCAGACCCTGTTGATTCCTCTCCTCTATATAGACCAGACCGGACCAGACCAGACCAGACCCTGTTGATACCTCTCCTCTATATAGACCAGACCAGACCAGACCATACCAGACCAGACCGGACCAGACCAGACCCTGTTGATACCTCTCCTCTATATAGACCAGACCGGACCAGACCAGACCGGACCCTGTTGATTCCTCTCCTCTATATAGACCAGACCAGACCAGACCGGACCCTGTTGATTCCTCTCCTCTATATAGACCAGACCAGACCAGACCAGACCCTGTTGATTCCTCTCCTCTATATAGACTAGACCGGACCAGACCAGACCAGACCCTGTTGATACCTCTCCTCTTTATAGACCAGACCAGACCAGACCAGACCGGACCAGACCAGACCCTGTTGATTCCTCTCCTCTATATAGACCAAACCAGACCGGACCAGACCGGACCAGACCAGACCGGACCAGACCAGACCAGACCCTGTTGATTCCTCTCCTCTATATAGACCAGACCAGACCGGACCAGACCAGACCAGACCGGACCAGACCACTGTTGATAACTCTCCTCTAGACCAGACCAGACCGGACCAGACCAGACCGGACCAGACCCTGTTGATACCTCTCCTCTATATAGACCAGACCAGACCAGACCAGACCCTGTTGATTCCTCTCCTCTATATAGACCAGACCAGACCGGACCGGACCAGACCAGATCAGACCCTGTTGATACCTCCCCTCTATATAGACCAGACCAGACCGGACCAGACCAGACCAGACCGGACCAGATCGGACCAGACCCTGTTGATACCTCTCCTCTATATAGACCAGACCAGACCAGACCCTGTTGATTCCTCTCCTCTATATAGACCAGACCAGACCGGACCGGACCAGACCAGACCAGACCCTGTTGATACCTCTCCTCTATATAGACCAGACCAGACTGGACCAGACCAGACCAGACCGGACCGGACCGGACCAGACCAGACCAGACCACTGTTGATACCTCTCCTCTATATAGACCAGACCAGACCGGACCAGACCAGACCGGACCAGACCAGACCGGACCAGACCCTGTTGATACCTCTCCTCTATATAGACCAGACCAGACCAGACCAGACCACTGTTGATTCCTCTTCTCTTTATAGGCCAGACCAGACTGGACCAGACCAGACCAGACCGGACCAGACCAGACCGGACCAGACCCTGTTGATACCTCTACTCTATATAGACCAGACCAGACCAGACCAGACCACTGTTGATTCCTCTTCTCTTTATAGGCCAGACCAGACCAGACCGGACCAGACCAGACCGGACCAGACCCTGTTGATTCCTCTCCTCTATATAGACCAGACCGGACCAGACCAGACCCTGTTGATTCCTCTCCTGATTGCCATGATTGACTGTTGGGTCATATTATCCTTTTCGGAGGAAGTGAAGGAGTTGTAGGGGAAGGAGTGGGGAGGGGGGGGGGAGGAAGGGTGAAGAAGGAGTTGTAGGGGAAGGAGTGGGGAGGGGGGGAGGAAAGGCGAGAGGAAGTGTAGTGAAGGAGTTGTAGGGGAAGGAGTGGGGAGGGGGGGAGGAGAGAGGAAGGGTGAAGAAGGAGTTGTAGTGGAAGGAGTGGGGAGGGGGGGAGGAAAGGCGAGAGGAAGTGTAGTGAAGGAGTTGTAGGGGAAGGAGTGGGGAGGGGGGGGAAGGAGAGAGGAAGGGTGAAGAAGGAGTTGTAGGGGAAGGAGTGGGGAGGGGGGGAAAGGAGAGAGGAAGGGTGAAGAAGGAGTTGTAGGGGAAGGAGTGGGGAGGGGGGGAGGAAAGGAGAGAGGAAGTGTAGTGAAGGAGTTGTAGGGGAAGGAGTGGGGAGGGGGGTGGAGGGGTGGAGGAAGTGTAGTGAAGGAGTTGTAGGGGAAGGGGTGGGGAGGGGGGGGAGAAAGGAGAGAGGAAGGGTGAAGAAGGAGTTGTAGGGGAAGGAGTGGGGAGGGGGGAGGAAAGGAGAGAGGAAGGGTGAAGAAGGAGTTGTAGGGGAAGGAGTGGGAAGGGGGGGGGGAAAGGAGAGAGGAAGGGTGAAGAAGGAGTTGTAGGGGAAGGAGTGGGGGGGGGGGAAGGAGAGAGGAAGGGTGAAGAAGGAGTTGTAGGGGAAGGAGTGGGGAGGGGGGGAGGAAAGGAGAGAGGAAGTGTAGTGAAGGAGTTGTAGGGGAAGGAGTGGGGAGGGGGGTGGAGGGGTGGAGGAAGTGTAGTGAAGGAGTTGTAGGGGAAGGAGTGGGGAGGGGGGGGAGAAAGGAGAGAGGAAGGGTGAAGAAGGAGTTGTAGGGGAAGGAGTGGGGAGGGGGGAGGAAAGGAGAGAGGAAGGGTCAAGAAGGAGTTGTAGGGGAAGGAGTGGGGAGGGGGGAGGAAAGGAGAGAGGAGGGGTCAAGAAGGAGTTGTAGGGGAATGAGTGGGGAGGGGGGTGGAGGGGTGGAGGAAGTGTAGTGAAGGAGTTGTAGGGGAAGGAGTGGGGAGGGGGGGAAAGGAGAGAGGAAGGGTGAAGAAGGAGTTGTAGGGGAAGGAGTGGGGAGGGGGGGAGGAAAGGAGAGAGGAAGTGTAGTGAAGGAGTTGTAGGGGAAGGAGTGGGGAGGGGGGTGGAGGGGTGGAGGAAGTGTAGTGAAGGAGTTGTAGGGGAAGGGGTGGGGAGGGGGGGGAGAAAGGAGAGAGGAAGGGTGAAGAAGGAGTTGTAGGGGAAGGAGTGGGGAGGGGGGAGGAAAGGAGAGAGGAAGGGTGAAGAAGGAGTTGTAGGGGAAGGAGTGGGAAGGGGGGGGGGGAAGGAGAGAGGAAGGGTGAAGAAGGAGTTGTAGGGGAAGGAGTGGGGAGGGGGGGAAGGAGAGAGGAAGGGTGAAGAAGGAGTTGTAGGGGAAGGAGTGGGGAGGGGGGGAAGGAGAGAGGAAGGGTCAAGAAGGAGTTGTAGGGGAAGGAGTGGGGAGGGGGGTGGAGGGGTGGAGGAAGTGTAGTGAATGAGTTGTAGGGGAAGGAGTGGGGAGGGGGGGAGGAAAGGAGAGAGGAAGGGTCAAGAAGGAGTTGTAGGGGAAGGAGTGGGGAGGGGGGAGGGGGGAGGAAAGGAGAGAGGAAGGGTCAAGAAGGAGTTGTAGGGGAAGGAGTGGGGAGGGGGGAGGAAAGGAGAGAGGAAGGGTCAAGAAGGAGTTGTAGGGGAATGAGTGGGGAGGGGGGTGGAGGGGTGGAGGAAGTGTAGTGAAGGAGTTGTAGGGGAAGGAGTGGGGAGGGGGGGAGGAGAGAGGAAGGGTGAAGAAGGAGTTGTAGTGGAAGGAGTGGGGAGGGGGGGAGGAAAGGCGAGAGGAAGTGTAGTGAAGGAGTTGTAGGGGAAGGAGTGGGGAGGGGGGGGGGGAGGAGAGAGGAAGGGTGAAGAAGGAGTTGTAGGGGAAGGAGTGGGGGGGGGGAAGGAAAGGAGAGAGGAAGGGTCAAGAAGGAGTTGTAGGGGAATGAGTGGGGAGGGGGGTGGAGGGGTGGAGGAAGTGTGCCACTGAATAATTCAGAATGAAAACAAAGAGAGGAAATCGATGATGTCCAAATCTGATATTAACTGCAAACTAAGTCATTAATGGATCCCTAATGGAACTCTATTCCCTATATAGTGCACTACTTCTGATCTGAGCCCTGGTCTAAAGTAGTGCACTATGCAGGGAATAGGTTGACCTGTGGGACAGAGACCATTATGTTACCAATGAGGTGGCTGACTGGTCTAGTGACTACAGGGAGACAGAGCCAGAGAGGAGAGGTGGCTGCTGGTCTAGTGACTACAGGGAGACAGAGGGACAGAGCCAGAGAGGAGAGGTGGCTGCTGGTCTAGTGACTACAGGGAGACAGAGCCAGAGAGGAGAGGAGAGGTGGCTGCTGGTCTAGTGACTACAGGGAGACAGAGCCAGGGAGGAGAGGTGGCTGCTGGTCTAGTGACTACAGGGAGACAGAGCCAGGGAGGATAGGTGGCTGCTGGTCTAGTGACTACAGGGAGACAGAGCCAGGGAGGAGAGGTGGCTGCTGGACTAGTGACTACAGGGAGACAGAGCCAGGGAGGAGAGGTGGCTGCTGGTCTAGTGACTACAGGGAGACAGAGCCAGGGAGGAGAGGTGGCTGCTGGTCTAGTGACTACAGGGAGACAGAGCCAGGGAGGAGAGGTGGCTGCTGGTCTAGTGACTACAGGGAGACAGAGCCAGGGAGGAGAGGTGGCTGCTGGTCTAGTGACTACAGGGAGAAAGAGCCAGGGAGGAGAGGTGGCTGCTGGTCTAGTGACTACAGGGAGACAGAACCAGGGAGGAGAGGTGGCTGCTGGTCTAGTGACTACAGGGAGACAGAGCCAGGGAGGAGAGGTGGCTGCTGGTTTAGTGACTACAGGGAGACAGAGACAGGGAGGAGAGGTGGCTGCTGGTCTAATGACTACAGGGAGACAGAGCCAGAGAGGAGAGGTGGCTGCTGGTCTAGTGACTACAGGGAGACAGAGCCAGAGAGGAGATGTGGCTGCTGGTCTAGTGACTACAGGGAGACAGAGACAGGGAGGAGAGGTGGCTGCTAGTCTAGTGACTACAGGGAGACAGAGCCAGAGAGGAGAGGTGGCTGCTGGTCTAGTGACTACAGGGAGACAGAGACAGGGAGGAGAGGTGGCTGCTGGTCTAGTGACTACAGGGAGACAGAGCCAGAGAGGAGAGGTGGCTTCTGGTCTAGTGACTACAGGGAGACAGAGACAGGGAGGAGAGGTGGCTGCTAGTCTAGTGACTACAGGGAGACAGAGCCAGAGAGGAGAGGTGGCTGCTGGTCTAGTGACTACAGGGAGACAGAGCCAGAGAGGAGAGGTGGCTGCTGGTCTAGTGACTACAGGGAGACAGAGACAGGGAGGAGAGGTGGCTGCTGGTCTAGTGACTACAGGGAGACAGAGGGACAGAACCAGAGAGGAGAGGTGGCTGCTGGTCTAGTGACTACAGGGAGACAGAGGGACAGAGCCAGGGAGGAGAGGTGGCTGCTGGTCTAGTGACTACAGGGAGACAGAGGGACAGAACCAGGGAGGAGAGATGGCTGCTGGTCTAGTGACTACAGGGAGACAGAGCCAGAGAGGAAAGGTGGCTGCTGGTCTAGTGACTACAGGGAGACAGAGCCAGGGAGGAGAGGTGGCTGCTGGTCTAGTGACTACAGGGAGACAGAGCCAGA
Organism: Oncorhynchus kisutch; assembly: GCF_002021735.2. NCBI lineage: Eukaryota > Metazoa > Chordata > Actinopteri > Salmoniformes > Salmonidae > Oncorhynchus > Oncorhynchus kisutch. The sequence goes on along the minus strand of NW_022262640.1, from coordinate 127,201 downwards.
GAGGAGAGGTGACTGCTGGTCTAGTGACTACAGGGAGACAGAGCCAGAGAGGAGAGGTGGCTGCTGGTCTAGTGACTACAGGGAGACAGAGCCAGAGAGGAGAGGTGGCTGCTGGTCTAGTGACTACAGGGAGACAGAGCCAGAGAGGAGAGGTGGCTGCTGGTCTAGTGACTACAGGGAGACAGAGGGACAGAGCCAGAGAGGAGAGGTGGCTGCTGGTCTATAAAGAGGAGAGGCATCAAGGGTATGGTAGATGGTGTAGGTTACAGGGGAGTAGGGATGTAGGTTACGGGACAACACAGAAGAGACAGCCCCTTTAAGACTGGGATGTAGGTTATGGGACAACACAGAGAAGACAGTCCCTTTAAAACTGAGATGTAGGTTACGGGACAACACAGAGAAGACAGTCCCTTTAAGAGTGAGATGTAGGTTATGGGACAACACAGAGAAGACAGTCCCTTTAAAACTGGGATGTAAGTTATGGGACAACACAGAGAAGACAGTCCCTTTAAAACTGAGATGTAGGTTACGGGACAACACAGAGAAGACAGCCCCTTTAAGACTGAGATGTAGGGATGTAGGTTATGGGACAACACAGAGAAGACAGACCATTTAAGACTGGGATGTAGGGATGTAGGTTATGGGACAACACAGAGAAGACAGCCCCTCTAAGACTGAGATGTAGGGATGTAGTTTATGGGACAACACAGAGAAGACAGCCCCTTTAAGACTGGGATGTAGGTTACGGGACAACACAGAGAAGACAGCCCCTCTAAGACTGAGATGTAGGTTATGGGACAACACAGAGGAGACAGCCCCTTTAAGACTGAGATGTAGGTTATGTGACAACACAGAGAAGACAGTCCATTTAAGAGTGAGATGTAGGTTATGGGACAACACAGAGGAGACAGCCCCTTTAAGACTGAGATGTAGGGATGTAGGTTACGGGACAACACAGAGGAGACAGCCCCTTTAAGACTGAGATGTAGGGATGTAGGTTACGGGACAACACAGAGAAGACAGCCCCTTTAAGACTGAGATGTAGGTTACGGGACAACACAGAGGAGACAGCCCCTTTAAGACTGAGATGTAGGGATGTAGGTTACGGGACAACACAGAGGAGACAGACCATTTAAGACTGAGATGTAGGTTACGGGACAACACAGAGGAGACAGCCCCTTTAAGACTGGGATGTAGGTTACGGGACAACACATAGAAGACAGCCCCTTTAAGACTGAGATGTAGGGATGTAGGTTACGGGACAACACAGAAGGAGACAGCCCCTTTAAGACTGGGATGTAGGGATGTAGGTTACGGGACAACACAGAGGAGACAGCCCCTTTAAGACTGGGATGTTGGTTACGGGACAACACATAGAAGACAGCCCCTTAAAGACTGGGATGTAGGGATGTAGGTTACGGGACAACACAGAGGAGACAGACCATTTAAGACTGAGATGTAGGTTACGGGACAACACAGAGGAGACAGCCCCTTTAAGACTGAGATGTAGGGATGTAGGTTACGGGACAACACAGAAGGAGACAGCCCCTTTAAGACTGGGATGTAGGGATGTAGGTTACAGGACAACACAGAGGAGACAGCCCCTTTAAGACTGGGATGTAGGTTACGGGACAACACATAGAAGACAGCCCCTTTAAGACTGAGATGTAGGGATGTAGGTTACGGGACAACACAGAGGAGACAGCCCCTTTAAGACTGGGATGTAGGGATGTAGGTTACGGGACAACACAGAGGAGACAGCCCCTTTAAGACTGGGATGTAGATTACGGGACAACACATAGAAGACAGCCCCTTTAAGACTGAGATGTAGGGATGTAGGTTACGGGACAACACAGAGGAGACAGCCCCTTTAAGACTGGGATGTAGGGATGTAGGTTACGGGACAACACATAGAAGACAGCCCCTTTAAGACTGAGATGTAGGGATGTAGGTTACGGGACAACACAGAGAAGACAGCCCCTTTAAGAAAAACAATTGATTCATTTCTGACCTCATTTGTAATTGACCAGACGTGTTTTTTTGTTCCTTGTTTTATGGAGAAGTATTTTAGCATGAATCTATCATCACGTAATACCACAGCACTAGACTCTCACTAGGACTCCATATCCCATAACACCCCACAGCACTAGACTCTCACTAGGACTCCATATCCCATAACACCCCACAGCACTAGACTCTCACTAGGACTCCATATCCCATAACACCCCACAGCACTAGACTCTCACTAGGACTCCATATCCCATAACACCCCACAGCACTAGACTCTCACAAGGACTCCATATCCCATAACACCCCACAGCACTAGACTCTCACTAGGACTACATATCCCATAACACCCCACAGCACTAGACTCTCACTAGGACTCCATATCCCATAACACCCCACAGCACTAGACTCTCACTAGGACTCCATATCCCATAACACCCCACAGCACTAGACTCTCACTAGGACTCCATATCCCATAACACCCCACAGCACTAGACTCTCACTAGGACTCCATATCCCATAACACCCCACAGCACTAGACTCTCACTAGGACTCCATATCCCATAACACCCCACATCACTAGACTCTCACTAGGACTCCATATCCCATAACACCCCACAGCACTAGACTCTCACTAGGACTCCATATCCCATAACACCCCACAGCACTAGACTCTCACTAGGACTCCATATCCCATAACACCCCACAGCACTAGACTCTCACTAGGACTCCATATCCTATAACACCCCACAGCACTAGACTCTCACTAGGACTCCATATCCCATAACACCCCACAGCACTAGACTCTCACTAGGACTCCATATCCCATAACACCCCACAGCACTAGACTCTCACAAGGACTCCATATCCCATAACACCCCACAGCACTAGACTCTCACTAGGACTCCATATCCCATAACACCCCACATCACTAGACTCTCACTAGGACTCCATATCCCATAACACCCCACAGCACTAGACTCTCACTAGGACTCCATATCCCATAACACCCCACAGCACTAGACTCTCACTAGGACTCCATATCCCATAACACCCCACAGCACTAGACTCTCACTAGGACTCCATATCCCATAACACCCCACAGCACTAGACTCTCACTAGGACTCCATATCCCATAACACCCCACAGCACTAGACTCTCACTAGGACTCCATATCCCATAACACCCCACAGCACTAGACTCTCACTAGGACTCCATATCCCATAACACCCCACAGCACTAGACTCTCACTAGGACTCCATATCCCATAACACCCCACAGCACTAGACTCTCACTAGGACTCACTAGGACTCCATAACACCCCACAGCACTAGACCAGATGTGTTTTTCTGTTCCTTGTATGGAGAAGTATTCTAGCATGAATCTATCATCACGTCATACGAATTACATTTTTTTTTACATCTAATTTTAGAACAGATTTCGACAACTGAAAAAATGACAATTTGTCATTTCTAATTAAAATCTACATACGTCCATTAATGCCAAGAATTCCAGTTTTGACATGGAGACCCGTTGGAGATTGACAGGCTAATCAGATTCTGTGTGAATAAGTAGTTATCCCGACACTAACCCAGGCCTCAGCTGTCATTCTTCTGAGTTGTCCTGTGGGACTCCTGGAACCCCTTTCCGTCCCAAATGGAACCTCCTTCCCTGTTTAGTGCACTACCATTGACCAGATCCCAATTGGGCCCTAGGAGGCTTTCGACATAAGTAGTGCACTAAATAGGGATTAGGGTGTAATTTGGGACATATGTAAAAAATTATATTTAAAAAAATAAATTTAAAAAATGACCTAGGACAGCTAAGTCAGGACAACCGAGACATGACAATCAATGCCAGGGTGGAGGTATTGATGAAAGGTGTTAGAAATGACTGGGCATTATAACATGGAGTCCTCAAGCACACTCTGGGCATCTCTGGGGTGTTGGAGGAAGGTGTGTGCGTGTGTGTGCGTGTGTGTGCGTGTGTGTGTGTGTGTGTGTGTGTGTGTGTGTGTGTGTGTGTGTGTGTGTGTGTGTGTGTGTGTGTGTGTGTGTGTGTGTGTGTGTGTGTGTGTGTGTGTGTGTGTGTGTGTGTGTGTGCAGGTCCTGGATCACTTTACAGCCTCTTGACAGCAGAAGCAGACTGGAATATAATCCTCCTGTTACTGTGACCCAGACTGGAATATAATCCTCCTGTTACTGTGACCCAGACTGGAATATAATCCTCCTGTTACTGTGACCCAGACTGGATTATAATCCTCCTGTTACTGTGACCCAGACTGGATTATAATCCTCCTGTTACTGTGACCCAGACTGGAATATAATCCTCCTGTTACTGTGACCCAGACTGGATTATAATCCTCCTGTTACTGTGACCCAGACTGGATTATAATCCTCCTGTTACTGTGACCCAGACTGGATTATAATCCTCCTGTTACTGTGACCCAGACTGGAATATAATCCTCCTGTTACTGTGACCCAGACTGGAATATAATCCTCCTGTTACTGTGACCCAGACTGGATTATAATCCTCCTGTTACTGTGACCCAGACTGGATTATAATCCTCCTGTTACTGTGACCCAGACTGGAATATAATCCTCCTGTTACTGTGACCCAGACTGGAATATAATCCTCCTGTTACTGTGACCCAGACTGGAATATAATCCTCCTGTTACTGTGACCCAGACTGGAATATAATCCTCCTGTTACTGTGACCCAGACTGGAGTATAATCCTCCTGTTACTGTGACCCAGACTGGAATATAATCCTGTTGTTACTGTGACCCAGACTGGAATATAATCCTCCTGTTACTGTGACCCAGACTGGATTATAATCCTCCTGTTACTGTGACCCAGACTGGAATATAATCCTCCTGTTACTGTGACCCAGACTGGAATATAATCCTCCTGTTACTGTGACCCAGACTGGAATATAATCCTCCTGTTACTGTGACCCAGACTGGAATATAATCCTCCTGTTACTGTGATCCAGACTGGAATCTCATTCTCGTGTTGTTTCAGTTACCGTGGGTACACTATCTCTTCCCACCAGAGGGTTAGGGTTCGTGTTAGTTACCATGGATACACTATCTCTTCCCACCAGAGGGTTAGGGTTAGTGTTAGTTACCGTGGATACACTATCTCTTCTCACCAGAGGGTTAGGGTTAGTGTGTTAGTTACTGTGGATACACTATCTCTTCTCACCAGAGGGTTAGGGTTAGTGTGTTAGTTACTGTGGATACACTATCTCTTCTCACCAGAGGGTTAGGGTTAGTGTTAGTTACCGTGGATACACTATCTCTTCTCACCAGAGGGTTAGGGTTAGTGTTAGTTACTGTGGATACACTATCTCTTCTCACCAGAGGGTTAGGGTTAGTGTTAGTTACCGTGGATACACTATCTCTTCTCACCAGAGGGTTAGGGTTAGTGTGTTAGTTACTGTGGATACACTATCTCTTCTCACCAGAGGGTTAGGGTTAGTGTGTTAGTTACTGTGGATACACTATCTCTTCTCACCAGAGGGTTAGGGTTAGTGTGTTAGTTACTGTGGATACACTATCTCTTCTCACCAGAGGGTTAGGGTTAGTGTTAGTTACCGTGGATACACTATCTCTTCTCACCAGAGGGTTAGGGTTAGTGTTAGTTACTGTGGATACACTATCTCTTCTCACCAGAGGGTTAGGGTTAGTGTTAGTTACTGTGGATACACTATCTCTTCTCACCAGAGGGTTAGGGTTAGTGTGTTAGTTACTGTGGATACACTATCTCTTCTCACCAGAGGGTTAGGGTTAGTGTGTTAGTTACTGTGGATACACTATCTCTTCTCACCAGAGGGTTAGGGTTAGTGTGTTAGTTACTGTGGATACACTATCTCTTCTCACCAGAGGGTTAGGGTTAGTGTGTTAGTTATTGTACGTACACTATCTCTTCTCCTCCTAAATTACAACACTCACCAGAGGGCAGGACTCAAACAAGCGTCAATTATCCAATTTCTCTGCTTGTTGTCTCGCTAAACGAGTCACAGCAGCTTTGAAGTTGTTTGGCCCAATGGAATTATTATGCTTTCCTGTAACAATTTAATCAACTCACTCACACACACACACACACACACACACACACACACACACACACACACACACACACACACACACACACACACACACACACACACACACAGAGAGAGAGAGAGAGAGAGAGAGAGAGAGAGAGAGACACACACACAAACACACACACACACACACATATCTGGGACTGTAGAGTAGGCCAGGTCCTGACCCATGTCATATTGACGTGTAGTGGTGTTATCTGGGACTGTAGAGTAGGCCAGGTCCTGACCCATGTCATATTGACGTGTAGTGGTGTTATCTGGGACTGTAGAGTAGGCCAGGTCCTGACCCATGTCATATTGATGTGTAGTGGTCCTATCTGGGACTGTAGAGTAGGCCAGCTCCTGACCCATGTCATATTGACGTGTAGTGGTCCTATCTGGGACTGTAGAGTAGGCCAGCTCCTGACCCATGTCATATTGACGTGTAGTGGTGTTATCTGGGACTGTAGAGTAGGCCAGCTCCTGACCCATGTCATATTGACGTGTAGTGACAGGGAGAGCAGTAGACCTAGCTAGCTAGTAGCTGTATTTATCACTGTTGATTAAACAGACAGAGAGCAGTAGACCTAGCTAGCTAGCTAGTAGCTGTATTTATCACTGTTGATTAAACAGACAGAGAGCAGTAGACCTAGCTAGCTAGCTAGTAGCTGTATTTATCACTGTTGATTAAACAGACAGAGAGCAGTAGACCTAGCTAGCTAGCTAGTAGCTGTATTTATCACTGTTGATTAACCAGACAGAGAGCAGTAGACCTAGCTAGCTAGCTAGTAGCTGTATTTATCACTGTTGATTAAACAGACAGAGAGCAGTAGACCTAGCTAGCTAGCTAGTAGCTGTATTTATCACTGTTGATTAAACAGACAGAGAGCAGTAGACCTAGCTAGCTAGCTAGTAGCTGTATTTATCACTGTTGATTAAACAGACAGAGAGCAGTAGACCTAGCTAGCTAGCAGCTGCAGGTCGAGGTTGTCTGCAATCACATTTATATTTAGATCTATATTATAATGTGTGGGGGAGGGATACATGAAATATAAATGAAGTGACATGATGAGAAATTATATCAGAGTTGTATCCTGACGTAGGAAAGTTTAGCTTAGTTAAGGGTCAACTCTCTAGTTTTTCACAGAAAGGACACCAGTACAACACTGATATTACCATGGAATGTTGTGGGGAGGACAGCGAGGAGAGGAGAGGAGAGGAGAGGAGAGGAGAGGAGAGGAGAGGAGAGGAGAGGAGAGGAGAGGAGAGGAGAGGAGAGGAGAGGAGAGGAGAGGAGAGGGCTGAGAGATGAAGGGAGAGGAGAGGTGGGTCACTGTGGAGCACATTAAATATTTGATGAGAAGTCTGTGGAGTCAGGAAAGACTTGGTCAGGCAGGTTAGTTCAACTCTGCTGCTGTGGCTGGGAGGAGCTGGAACACATGCTGCTCCTGCTGTGGCTGGGAGGAGCTGGAACACATGCTGCTCCTGCTGTGGCTGGGAGGAGCTGGAACACATGCTGCTCCTGCTGTGGCTGGGAGGAGCTGGAACACATGATGATGCTACTCCTGCTGTGGCTGGGAGGAGCTGGAACACATGATGATGCTACTGTTGCTGTGGCTGGGAGGAGCTGGAACACATGATGATGCTACTGTGGCTGGGAGGAGCTGGAACACATGATGATGCTGCTGTGGCTGGGAGGAGCTGGAACACATGATGATGCTGCTGTGGCTGGGAGGAGCTGGAACACATGATGATGCTACTGCTGCTGTGGCTGGGAGGTGCTGGAACACATGATGATGCTACTGCTGCTGTGGCTGGGAGGAGCTGGAACACATGATGATGCTACTGTGGCTGGGAGGAGCTGGAACACATGATGATGCTACTGTGGCTGGGAGGACCTGGAGCACATGATGATGCTACTGTGGCTGGGAGGAGCTGGAACACATGATGATGCTACTGTGGCTGGGAGGAGCTGGAACACATGATGATGCTGCTGTGGCTGGGAGGAGCTGGAACACATGATGATGCTGCTGTGGCTGGGAGGAGCTGGAACACATGATGATGCTACTGCTGCTGTGGCTGGGAGGAGCTGGAACACATGTTGATGCTACTGTGGCTGGGAGGAGCTGGAACACATGATGATGCTACTGTGGCTGGGAGGTGCTGGAACACATGATGATGCTGCTGTGGCTGGGAGGTGCTGGAACACATGATGATGGTATTGCTCTCAACACACACACACACACACCTTAATCTAAATATATTAAACTTAGGCCCTCTACTTGCATGATAACCTATAGATACATAATAGTGGAAAACATATTCAACGTGAATAAACAATTCACTTGTTCATAGACCTATTGGACCATAAGGCCGTTATCTACAATTCAGCACAACGGACATTGGTGTAGAGACACGTGAAGCCTTTCAGTACCAAGGACAGAGAATTACAGCATATAATGTAAAACAGGGTACCTTTCAGGACCAAGGACAGAGAATTACAAGTCATAATGTAAAACAGGGTACCTTTCAGGACCAAGGACAGAGAATTACAGCATATAATGTAAAACAGGGTACCTTTCAGGACCAAGGACAGAGAATTACAAGTCATAATGTAAAACAGGGTACCTTTCAGGACCAAGGACAGAGAATTACAAGTCATAATGTAAAACAGGGTACCTTTCAGGACCAAGGACAGAGAATTACAAGTCATAATATAAAACAGGGTACCTTTCAGGACCATGGACAGAGAATTACAAGTCATAATGTAAAACAGGGTACATTTCAGGACCAAGGACAGAGAATTACAAGTCATAATGTAAAACAGGGTACCTTTCAGGACCAAGGACAGAGAATTACAGTGTATAATGTAAAACAGGGTACATTTCAGGACCAAGGACAGAGAATTACAGTGTATAATGTAAAACAGGGTACATTTCAGGACCAAGGACAGAGAATTACAGTGTATAATGTATACCAGTAGTTTCCATCCTTTTTCAGGCCACTGTACCACCGACTGAATGTTGCTCTGCCCAGAGTACCCCTGGAGTATCCCCTCTTGTGCATTTTACCAGAAGGCCTATGGTCTCATGAGTCTTCTCAAGTACCCATTTGTGGAAAGGTCAAGTACCCCTGGTTGGGAACGACTGATGTAACCCCTGGTATCTTTCAGTACCAAGGACAGAGAATTACAGCATATAATGTAAAACAGGGTACCTTTCAGGACCAAGGACAGAGAATTACAAGTCATAATGTAAAACAGGGTACCTTTCAGGACCAAGGACAGAGAATTACAAGTCATAATGTAAAACAGGGTACCTTTCAGGACCAAGGACAGAGAATTACAGCATATAATGTAAAACAGGGTACCTTTCAGGACCAAGGACAGAGAATTACAAGTCATAATGTAAAACAGGGTACCTTTCAGTACCAAGGACAGAGAATTACAAGTCACAATGTAAAACAGGGTACCTTTCAGGACCAAGGACAGAGAATTACAAGTCATAATGTAAAACAGGGTACCTTTCAGGACCAAGGACAGAGAATTACAAGTCATAATATAAAACAGGGTACCTTTCAGGACCAAGGACAGAGAATTACAAGTCATAATGTAAAACAGGGTACATTTCAGGACCAAGGACAGAGAATTACAGTGTATAATGTAAAACAGGGTACATTTCAGGACCAAGGACAGAGAATTACAGTGTATAATATATACCAGTAGTTTCCATCCTTTTTCAGGCCACTGTACCACCGACTGAATGTTGCTCTGCCCAGAGTACCCCTGGAGTATCCCCTCTTGTGCATTTTACCAGAAGGCCTATGGTCTCATGAGTCTTCTCAAGTACCCATTTGTGGAAAGGTCAAGTACCCCTGGTTGGGAACGACTGATGTAACCCCTGGTATCTTTCAGCACCATGGACAGTAGACCTGAAGTCACATAGAGTAAAGTAACACTGATATCTTTCAGCACCATGGACAGTAGACCTGAAGTCACATACAGTAAAGTAACACTGATATCTTTCAGCACCATGGACAGTGGACCTGAAGTCACATAGAGTAAAGTAACCCTGGTATCTTTCAGCACCATGGACAGTGGACCTGAAGTCACATAGAGTAAAGTAACCCTGGTATCTTTCAGCACCATGGACAGTGGACCTGAAGTCACATAGAGTAAAGTAACCCCTGGTATCTTTCAGCACCATGGACAGTGGACCTGAAGTCACATAGAGTAAAGTAACCCTGGTATCTTTCAGCACCATGGACAGTAGACCTGAAGTCACATAGAGTAAAGTAACCCCTGGTATCTTTCAGCACCATGGACAGTGGACCTGAAGTCACATAGAGTAAAGTAACCCTGGTATCTTTCAGCACCATGGACAGTGGACCTGAAGTCACATAGAGTAAAGTAACCCTGGTATCTTTCAGCACCATGGACAGTGGACCTGAAGTCACATAGAGTAAAGTAACCCTGGTATCTTTCAGCACCATGGACAGTGGACCTGAAGTCACATACAGTAAAGTAACCCTGGTATCTTTCAGCACCATGGACAGTAGACCTGAAGTCACATAGAGTAAAGTAACCCTGGTATCTTTCAGCACCATGGACAGTGGACCTGAAGTTACATACAGTAAAGTAACCCTGGTATCTTTCAGCACCATGGACAGTGGACCTGAAGTCACATAGAGTAAAGTAACCCTGGTATCTTTCAGCACCATGGACAGTGGACCTGAAGTTACATACAGTAAAGTAACCCTGGTATCTTTCAGCACCATGGACAGTGGCATAAGGCACAGAAAACCATTATAAGCAGAGAAAATGGCAGAAGACTCAAAATGACATGTGCGTTTGCCTCAAAATGCCATTAATTTTTTCCATGCGGGACATTTCTCCCAACAAGCCTCTTAGATGAGTCCAACGTGTGATAGAGAGCAGTTGAAAGCAGAGACAGGCACGTCACCACCAGAAGGCTGCACGTGGGGGGTATTGATGACGAGCACATGTGTCCAATACCTCGGATCAATAAGAGAAGCGCCTCGAGCCATCATACCGCTAAAGAGTGGCCCGGGAAAACCAATGACATATCTACGGGCCCGTCGCTAGACAGGCATATAGAATCTACAAAGAGAATGCCTTCCAATGACCCTGGATTCTAAAATGTTGGGGTCTAGATTCTAAAATGTTGGGTTCTAGATTCTAATCCGTTGGGGTCTAGATTCTAAAATGTTGAGGTCTAGATTCTAATCCGTTAGGGTCTACATTCTAAAATGTTGGGTTCTAGATTCTAAAATGTTGGGGTCTAGATTCTAATCCATTAGGGTCTAGATTCTAAAATGTTGGGGTCTAGATTCTAAAATGTTGGGTTCTAGATTCTAATCCATTGGGGTCTAGATTCTAATCCGTTGTGGTCTAGATTCTAATACATTGGGGTCTAGATTCTAATCGGTTGGGGTCTAGATTCTAATCCGTTGGGGTCTAGATTCTAAAATGTTGGGGTCTAGATTCTAAAATGTTGGGTTCTAGATTCTAATCCGTTAGGGTCTAGATTCTAAAATGTTGGGTTCTAGATTCTAATCCATTAGGGTCTAGATTCTAAAATGTTGGGGTTTAGATTCTAATCCGTTAGGGTCTAGATTCTAATCCGCTGGGGTCTAGATTCTAATCCGTTGGGGTCTAGATTCTAATCCATTGGGGTCTAGATTCTAATCCATTGGGGTCTAGATTCTAATCCGTTGGGGTCTAGATTCTAATCCATTGGGGTCTAGATTCTAATTTGTTGGGTTCTAGATTCTAATCTGTTGGGGTCTAGATTCTAATCCGTTGGGTTCTAGATTCTAATCCATTGGGGTCTAGATTCTAATTTGTTGGGTTCTAGATTCTAATCCATTGGTGTCTAGATTCTAATCTGTTGGTGTCTAGATTCTAATCCGTTGGGGTCTAGATTCTAATCCGTTGGGGTCTAGATTCTAATCCATTGGGGTCTAGATTCTAATCCATTGGGGTCTAGATTCTAATTTGTTGGGTTCTAGATTCTAATCCATTGGTGTCTAGATTCTAATCTGTTGGTGTCTAGATTCTAATCCGTTGGGGTCTAGATTCTAATCCGTTGGGGTCTAGATTCTAATCCATTGGGGTCTAGATTCTAATCCATTGGGGTCTAGATTCTAATTTGTTGGGTTCTAGATTCTAATTTGTTGGGGTCTAGATTCTAATCCGTTGGGTTCTAGATTCTAATCCATTGGGGTCTAGATTCTAATTTGTTGGGTTCTAGATTCTAATCCGTTGGTGTCTAGATTCTAATCCGTTGGTGTCTAGATTCTAATCTGTTGGGGTCTAGATTCTAATTTGTTGGGTTCTAGATTCTAATCCGTTAGGGTCTAGATTCTAAAATGTTGGGTTCTAGATTCTAATCCATTAGGGTCTAGATTCTAAAATGTTGGGGTTTAGATTCTAATCCGTTAGGGTCTAGATTCTAATCCGCTGGGGTCTAGATTCTAATCCGTTGGGGTCTAGATTCTAATCCATTGGGGTCTAGATTCTAATCCATTGGGGTCTAGATTCTAATCCGTTGGGGTCTAGATTCTAATCCATTGGGGTCTAGATTCTAATTTGTTGGGTTCTAGATTCTAATCTGTTGGGGTCTAGATTCTAATCCGTTGGGTTCTAGATTCTAATCCATTGGGGTCTAGATTCTAATTTGTTGGGTTCTAGATTCTAATCCATTGGTGTCTAGATTCTAATCTGTTGGTGTCTAGATTCTAATCCGTTGGGGTCTAGATTCTAATCCGTTGGGGTCTAGATTCTAATCCATTGGGGTCTAGATTCTAATCCATTGGGGTCTAGATTCTAATTTGTTGGGTTCTAGATTCTAATCCATTGGTGTCTAGATTCTAATCTGTTGGTGTCTAGATTCTAATCCGTTGGGGTCTAGATTCTAATCCGTTGGGGTCTAGATTCTAATCCATTGGGGTCTAGATTCTAATCCATTGGGGTCTAGATTCTAATTTGTTGGGTTCTAGATTCTAATTTGTTGAGGTCTAGATTCTAATCCGTTGGGTTCTAGATTCTAATCCATTGGGGTCTAGATTCTAATTTGTTGGGTTCTAGATTCTAATCCGTTGGTGTCTAGATTCTAATCCGTTGGTGTCTAGATTCTAATCTGTTGGGGTCTAGATTCTAATTTGTTGGGTTCTAGATTCTAATCCATTGGTGTCTAGATTCTAATCTGTTGGTGTCTAGATTCTAATCCGTTGGGGTCTAGATTCTAATCCGTTGGGGTCTAGATTCTAATCCGTTGGGGTCTAGATTCTAATCCATTGGGGTCTAGATTCTAATCCATTGGGGTCTAGATTCTAATCCATTGGGGTCTAGATTCTAATCCGTTGGGGTCTAGATTATAATTCTTATAATTTAAAGACAGTAATTTGTGAATGATACAGTTTGCAAAGACGGAATTGTTTCAAAGATGGATAGACACGGCCGTTTCACTTCCTTAATAAAAAGGAAGAAAGAAAAAAGTAATCTAAAAGATGATTTAAAAATGAAACGCACTCATCCAAAACCTGCTTCAATACAAGAGACATCCTCAGGGTTGGACTTCAGACTTCTTATAATTCTTATAATCTAGTAAAACGAAAAGATTGTTAAAAAAAAATCTAGTCTAGTAAAACAAAAAAACAACAAACACGGATTTCCTTTACTAGGCTGAAGTATTGCAGCCACGAAATAGACTGTCAAAAAAAGGCAATCGGAGATACAATCGGTGCCGTTTTAACCTTAGTTTATATGTTATGTTTATTCAATGGTAATTGGAATATGTTTTATGTGACATGGGACAAAGGGAAGGTTGGAAGGAAGGCGATACTGTTGTAGCGTGTGGAGTGTGTCAATCTGAATGACATTTCGAGGGCCAAATGGAATGGAATCCCAGCTGATTCTGTTTGGAGTTGTGTGTGTGTGTGTGTGTGTGTGTGTGTGTGTGTGTGTGTGTGTGTGTGTGTGTGTGTGTGTGTGTGTGTGTGTGTGTGTGTGTGTGTGTGTGTGTGTGTGTGTGTGTGTGTGTGTGTGTGTGTGTGTGTGTGTGTGCGTGTGCGTGCGTGCGTGTGTGTGTGACCTGGATTTTCTCTTCGTTTTCTCTAGAAGATTGTGTGTAGCCCTAGCCTATATCTCCGTCATTGAGATTCACACGTCTAGCTGGTTCACGGTTTCATATTCATGGTTCCTCAGCTGGTGTCATCGAGGGCTATATACTATATAGAACCTTCTGTCATCCTATCCTTCCCCGGCGTCGGCATCTCAGTAAACGGGGAGAGGTCAGAGCCTCCAGATCAAATATTTTTCTTCCTAAATGACGGATTTATTAGACAAATAAATTGTTCGTATGACGGTGAACCCCCGGGTGATTGAAATGTGCCGCTGTGTCAACAACGTCACCACGTCCATAGGAGCCCTGGACGGTGGTGGATTACCCAGGACAAATACAAGCGGGGAAATGAATATAGATCTAGGGGACATACTTCTCAACCCCCTGCTTGACATCACTTCCTGGAGGCCCTCCTTCACTTCATTCTGCTGCATATGAGAAGTAACAGACAATCATAATACTAATCACATTCATTTTGGCCCTTTGGAGGTAAATGTATTGCCTGTATTTATGCCTATATGGGCATGTAGGCAACTTTTTAAAAGGCCTTTTTTTCTCCTCCTGATCTTAAATAGCCTTTTATATAAAAGGCCTTTATTCAAGAGGAAACACGCCGTTGTCTCATCAAACTAGATGTGGAAAAAAACTTGTTCAATAGTTTCCTACATTTCCAAATTGTTCTGGAGTCTGGATGCTGTTTTTGTATATTTATTTTCATGTTTTAGTTTAGTAGCGAGAGCACTATAATTACCGTGATATAATCCGTCTTAACTTGGGATCGTAACCGCAGCTATAACGTTCTGCGTTGTTCCCACTCCCCATCGCTCACAGCTCCCTCTCAGCTATTGTACAAAGTCATGAGCTCGTAAATCTAAAGTGCCCCGCACGGCGTTTCCATATATAAAGGACTGTGGCACCGTGGAATCATTATTTCGGATTGTCACGTGGTGTCAGAGGGGCCTCCTCCTCATCTCGTCTGTCAGGAATCCAATTTCACTTTATTTACATCCACGGGCTAGATTAATTACTCTCGCGATAGTATAGCCTAAAGGAGTTAATTTATGAGATCTATGGTAACTCAAGACACATTATATGGGGAGAGGTGCGGGGTGGATATTAGGGTGATTTTGTGTTTGACGAGAGGGGAGGAAGGGGGGGAGAGAGCGAAAAACATCCATTAGTACACAATTATGGTTCCATATAGACTTTTTTTTGTGATGTGCAGATTACTCAAATTATAACGCAATACCTATTGAAATAAATCCATTCTTTTTTAGGCTATATCGACAGTTATTATATGTTAATAACTATTTTATTCTGAGTTAGTATAGCCCCCCTGAGACGGCTTTATAGCGTCTTCCTATATTTCTCCAGTAGATGAAGGCTATTATTATTTTTCTGTTTCCTTCCTTGTTCTTTTGTTTTTTCCTTTTCTGTCGAGTATTTTGTCTTAACGCAAGGTCAAACCAGCCACTAGGAAATAGAAGCATTTCTCCCCGGTTTCTCCCCGGTGCAAGTAGAGGTAGAGCGAGCCTAGAACCTCTCGCTCCTTTCTTCACGTGCATCATAATCACACCGTGACTGCCAACGACGGGGCAAAACTCAACACCTCGACAGACAGACTTTTAACTGTTACAAAAAGACAATATTTTGGTTTCAGTCGATCATAGAAAATAATATACTGTGATTCCTACCAATTTCGTACAATGCGTCTCCTCAAAAACAAAGGAGGGAAAAACAAAATAATGAGGAGAAAAAAACATGACGCTTTTAAAATCCATGTCTGATTTTTTATTTGGCATTTGTGTCGCCATTACTGGTGCTATAGTAGTTATTATTGGTTTAACTGGAGTGGATATTGTTTAATAAGTTGTTGTTTTTTAATATGCAACATCTTCTTGATTAATAGATATACACGTGGCCAACCGGGTTGACATATGGTGCTGCGGCAGCTGAGGCCGGTAGTAACCGGGCCAGTACCTTCCGGCATCCCCTACGGTCATTAACATATTAGGAGCTTTAGTTCCGTCAGACACCGGGACTTCATCTCGAGCCCCTGCCTGGCCGGTCGGTCGGTCTGAGGAGAGCAGAGCAACAACAAAAAAAGACAGCCCCCCCCCCCCCCCCCGAGCTGTTTGATATAGCCTTTCAATAATGCATTACTCTTCAATCTGCAAGGGAGCTGTTCGCCAGGCTGAATTATTGCAGTTGCGTGAGGTGCAGGCTGCATGGCGCGGTGTTCTGCCCGAGTGGAGCGGCACGAGCTGTAGAGACAGGCTTCTATATGAACAAGAGATAATACAAGATAATAAGCGTTTTTACTTTACAAGGATTCCAACAAAATTGTAAAGAGAAAAGGGTGACTAAGACATTTGCATCTTCAGCCTTTATACTGACTTGGTCCAAAAGCAAAAAACGAATTTCTTCATAACAAAAAACGAATATAGTGCAAAATGATAGGTTAAACTCACTAGTTCAAATTACTAGCCAACTACAAGCCATAAACATAACCCATAATATTCCAAATACAATGTTTAAACTTTTAAATAAATTAACACAACTTTTTTTTTAATTTATTATAAAAGTTGTACAACATCCACTGTTTTTATATAAAACAACACGCAAACAGAGATTGTGGTTCTTCAGTTTGTTTGCGTCACTATGAAAGTACGAATCTTACTTTCAGAATGGAACTGCGACCCAGTGCAGTACTAGGTTATACACTCGACAGCTATTTACAGTTTCTTTCCTTTTACTTGGTGTTGTTTAAAACAACATTGAATTACATCGACGAAAAAATAAAATAATAGACGTTTTATATCAAGTAAATTAGTACAACTCTAAATTCGTTTCGGCATTGCACTCAATATAAAGAGTCATCCTTTTACTCACGTTACAGTGTTCCTTCTCTCCTCTCCTAGCCAAAAGCCAAACAAAAGTAATAAACGCGTTTTTCTAGTCTACAGCCGAGACTAGTGCTTTCATCTGACGGCTTCCCGAAACCCCACTAGCTGTCTGACGGCTCCCCGAAACCCCACCAGCTGTCGGAAAATATTGCATTTTATATCAGCAAACCACGATTAATATTGCATCACCTGCATTTAGAATTTCGTTTTTCTAAACGCAGTGGGAAAGTAGAGCCTTCAAACTATATCCTCCAATATCTTGTGGTAGAAATATTCGAAGAGAGGACAAGGTCAAGTCTTTGGTCAATGTGAATAAACACAGCATCAGTTTAAATTGGGTTATTATTCTTTTTTCATTCGCTTTTTTGATGTCAGTCAGATGGAGCCGCCGTACTACTAACGTTCTTTTGGAATTATTCTGACACTGCTTGGAGACGGGTGCGAGGTCTCTGGCTTCATTAAATGTTTATTGTCACTTCTTCTTCACTGTGGTTAGAAAATAAGGCATCTCGTTGATCTGCGAGGAGATCTCTGGTTCAACAATGTTGCTGTAGAAACGTAATGCTACATTTACAATGACTTAGTAGGCCTTTAACACCGGGGACTTGATCCACCTCGTCTGAAGACAAATGGTTTTGAGGTGTTTTTATTCTTCTGTATACAGTAACATATTATAGAAATAGCATTGATTTGCATAGGACAGGCCTAAGTGAATGAACATATGTAAAACACTACAGAACCATGTTATCAATTATTAGGTTAATTTATTGATCCATTTATTTACATATTAGCAAAATGTGGTTCAAAGACGTGTGTATGTGTTTGGGTCTACAGGCCAGGTCTACATTAAAGAGCTCTGATGATAATTACTCACGTTTTTAATTAGAGTCTCTGTTGTACTCCGCTTATTAATTTTTCCAATTCTCAGTTTATGAATTATTTAAGGAACCCAATTGTGTGTATTTCAATTAACTGGTATCTTGTGTAAAATATGAATTGCAATT
>NW_022262640.1:49051-99051 GCF_002021735.2 Oncorhynchus kisutch | reverse complement strand
AAAGGCCGTTGTTATTGAGTCCTGGCCCGCCCTGGCCCCCTCCATGATGTCCAGGTAAAAGACCGTGGTGGGTGAGAGGGGAATTCATGTTCATAGCGGCCTGGTGCGAGAGGTGGCTCAAGCCATGCATGTGTGAGTGAGGGTGGGGGTGAGCAGAGGTGGAGATCAGCCCGCCACCACCTCCTCCACCCCCGCCCCCGGAGCCGTCGTGGCTGGACATGAGAGCTAAGGACGGGGAGTTAATGTGGTCCATGAGGTCGGGGGGTTCCATGTTGGGGTGGTGGTGGTGGTGGTGATGGTGGTGGTGGTGGGCCAGTGGCACCGTGGTGTTGGAAGAGCATGGCACGCTGTTCATGGTGTGGTAGGTGGCATCCGGTTTGAAAGGGTGCGTCTTGCCCTGGGACACTGCGATGTCCACGGCAGCCAGAGCTTCGGCGCGGGCCAGGAGGGTCTCATCCAGGCTGGCGAATATGTTACTCTGCAGCTGTAATGAGAGGAGATGCGGAGAGGGGGAGGGCGCGCGAGGAGGGAGAGGAGGGAACAGAAACAAAGCAAAGTGGGGGAAAAAGAGAGAAAGAACAAGCACATGATGAATAAGTGGATATGTCAGCTGTGGGACTTCTGACAACACATAAAACACGAAGAATATTCCTTTTAGAAGACTGTCACCGAGTGATACAAAAAAATGTCGGTAGCTTTTGTGTTCAGCGTGGCTTTCAAAAAGATCACAGGCGTGCGGGTGATTGCCGTGGAAATACATGAAGAAGAAGAAAACATTAAGGCGCACGCAGTTGGCTTTGGCAGAATGTGCCTCCGAGCGTTCCTTCCGTATTATTGCGCTCGCGCAGTTACAGTAACATTAACGCTTACAACATGCAAAAGACCGCGCATAGAAAGAGCATAGAAAAGGAAGACACAAAGCAGAAGTTTTGGGGTTTCATTTACCTGTGGAGCTTGCAGACAGGCTCTCCTTATTGCTTCCGAGCTGGAATGCAGAGTGGTGTATTTGTGCTCAGGTAAGCTCGGATGCATGGCGAAGTGTGGCTGTTTGCTATTCATTGACATCATCTTTGCGACTGTTTTTCTTTAAAGAGTAAAGGGGCTAAAATTGACGCAATGGAAAGATGTAGTAGCCTAGTCATAGACAGTGGTCCAGTAATGATGCAATACAGCCGGATCAGCCTTGAGCACGAAGATCACACAGTCAGAGATGCCTGCAGTCTCCCAGGCCGACGCACTTATCTGCCGTCTACTGTTCCCACTGGCTGCCGAGAGGGATGAGAGAAGGGCTCTTACACCTGAGTGTCTCAGATCTCGTCAAGCGGAGCTCGGCTTCTCTCGCGAGACATGGTGCATGAACATTGCAGCCAGCCAGCCCTGTCAGATAACAAGCGAACAGCTTCAAGCAGTTAGTGGTTAACTGGAGAGGAAAGGAGACCGGCGCGGCGCGTGCGTTTTATTTACGGCTCTCAGCCTCCAGCCAGGAGACGGACACGCACGGGGTTTCAACACCTGTAGCTCGAGCTTGGATGTTTTGTTCAATTTGAATGCCTGATATTTGGTTGTTTATGCTTTTCGTTCATAGAAATTCACATCCGTTTTTTCTTTTGTTTGTTGCAATATTTACTGTCATCTTTTTTTGGCAGACAACTGATTTAATTTTCTTCACAGACATAATTTCTCAAATATATTCAACAAAGGCTATTCCAAGTCATAGCCTACTGACGTGCGTATCCCTTAAGACAATGCATTCTATTTGGATTCCTTAAAGGAAAAACAATGCGAATAAAATGGTGCGAGGCCGGAAATGGGCGTCATAGGCCTGCAGTCTAGTCATTATGCACATCAATTATTTGAAGCATTTGTCCAAAACGGCCTCTGAAACAAAACGTGTATTTGGAGAAAAAAAAGGAGACCCCGACAGTCACTTTAGCTTATTGAAATATTGAATTGATATGAGCAGAAGGGTTGTAGAGTAAGGCGATCATCAAGCAATATACAACACAGAACCGGAGTAATATCTCGCGCAGCCCTCGGGATTGCAACTCTCCTAAATGCAGAGAAAGAGAGCGAGAGAGAGGGGGGGGGGGGGGGGGTCTGTCTGCCCTCTGACTTTACCGGGCGAAATAGCCTAAATATTTAAATAGCAAATTCTTGGTGCAATGAACAGTGGAGCCAGTTTAATTATAGACACAATGAAAATCGATGCGCCATATTCATATGAATGAATCTAAATGGATATCCATAGCCAAAGATTTGATTCCAAACTAAATATGTTCTCAGCATTCCAGCTAAATAAGAGCAAATCGAATGACCTTTTTTTAAATTTGTGACCAGCTCTGAACTTCATAAAGTTACCTGAACATGTTATTTTTGTCGCAGCACATCGAAGGTGGGACTAAATCCAGAACATTGAATGACCACACGAGAATTCGTGCATGTAAAACGGCTCCCTATTCCCCGGCCTACACGAGTGCCCACGGTGCTCCGTTCTGACATTCACTATATAGGGATGGGGGTGCCTTTTCGGACGCACGGTAGGAGAAGTTGATTTCCGGATGTAATACCGTTGGTACACTGGCCTGTATGTGTTATCCTGTTCGCTCATATTAACCCCTAGACGCCATGATACCCCCTCAACCTATATCATTACCACCCGCCAGATGAGCACTAAACACATTGATTTAACCACCGTCACCTTGTACACAGTCGTTACCAAATTAAATGAATCCACAATGAATTAACACTTCATTTATTCAAAACGACTTGCAGAAACGGTTGAGCCCAATAAAATTTTCATGCCGTGATTAGAGGTAGTAGGCGATGAGAAATCTACATGAAAACCGTTACATTTGCATAATAAATAAAGGGGTGTGGCGCCACACTCGGAAGCTAAAGGAGGCTCAGGCGGGTGGGAGGTCTTTGTAGGAATGAAGTATGTGTTCTGGTCTGTTACTGTGTATTTACAGTTAGTTTCAGGGGATACAGACGAACACGGGGCGCTTTAGGGGTTACAGGGAGACACCGTGCGCTTTAGGGGATACGATGGGCTTTAAGGGATACAGACGGACACGATGAGCTTTAGGGGATACAGACGGACACGATGAGCTTTAGGGGATACAGACGGACACGATGAGCTTTAGGGGATACAGACGGACACGATGAGCTTCAGGGGATACAGACGGACATGAACTTTAGGGGATATGATGAGCATTAGATAGATAACAACAACAGTGAAGAGGAGACTGGAGACAGGAACTCTGCCTAGAAGGCCAGCATCCCAGAGAAACCTCTTGACTGTTGACGTTGAGACTGGTGTTTTGTGGGTACTATTTAATGAAGCTGCCAGTTGAGGACTTGTAAGGTGTCTGTTTCTCAAACTAGACACGCTAATATACTTGTCCTCTTGCTCAGTTGTGCACCGGGGCCTCCCACTCCTCTTTCTATTCTGGTTAGGGCCAGTTCGCGCTGTTCTGTGAAGGGAGTAGTACACAGCGTTGGATGAGATCTTCAGTTTCTTTGCAATTTCTCGCATGGAAAAGTCTTCATTTCTCAGAACAAGAATAGACTGATGAGTCTCAGAAGAAAGTTCTTTGTTTCTGGCCATTTTGAGCCTGTAATCGAACCCACTAATGCTGATGCTCCAGATACTCAACTAGTCTAAAGAAGAACAGTATAATTGCTTCTTTAATCAGGACAACAGTTTTCAGCTGTGCTAACATAATTGCACAAGGGTTTTCTAATGATCAAAAAGCCTTTTAAAATGATAAACTTGGATTAGCTAACACAACGTGCCATTGGAACACAGGAGTGATGGTTGCTGATAATGGGCCTCTGTTCGCCTATGTAGATATTCCATGAAAAATCAGCCGTTTCCAGCTACAATAGTCATTTACAACATTTTTTTTATTTTTTATTTTACCTTTATTTAACTAGGCAAGTCAGTTAAGAACAAATTCTTATTTTCAATGATGGCTCAGGAACAGTGGTTTAACTGCCTGTTCAGTGAACTGTATTTCTGATCAATTTGATGTTATTTTAAAATGGACAAAAAAAAAATGATTTTCTTTAAAAAAAAAAAAAAAAGGATATTTCAATGAGACCGCAAACTTTTGAACGGTAGAGTAGGTCTCTGGCTAGATAACATGAAAAGGTCCAACCGTGTGTAGAGTGTACATTGGTGACAGTCATTCTCAAAACAGCGGTTATTTTTTAAATTACACCATCAAATGAAGTTTTATTTGTTGCAATAATTGGTCTACAAATTCCACAAAATTTACTGAAAATAACAGTTTTATTTTCAGGAATAATTTGATGCCGATACACACATACACATAAGCAACAGATTGAAAGAAGCCGTTAGCATTAGCAACAGTTTGAAAGAAGCAGTTAGCATTAGCAACAGTTTGAATGAAGCCGTTAGCATTAGCAACAGTTTGAAAGAAGCAGTTAGCATTAGCAACAGTTTGAAAGAAGCAGTTAGCATTAGCAACAGTTTGAAAGAAGCAGTTAGCATTAGCAACAGTTTGAAAGAAGCAGTTAGCATTAGCAACAGTTTGAATGAAGCCGTTAGCATTAGCAACAGTTTGAAAGAAGCCGTTAGCATTAGCAACAGTTTGAAAGAAGCCGTTAGCATTAGCAATAGATTGAAAGAAGCAGTTAGCATTAGCAACAGATTGAAAGAAGCAGTTAGCATTAGCAACAGTTTGAAAGAAGCGGTTAACGATTGCAGTCTTGTGTTGCTAATGCTATGCCAAATGGTACCCTATTCCTCACATAATGAACTACCACATAGGACTCCTGTCTAAAGTAGTGCACTATATAGGGAATAACATGACACTTGGGACTAAGACACCGTAAAGAAGGGAGCCTGGTCGCAGATTCTGCCAGGGCATCGCATCCCACAGTTCCACAAAGAGCTGTCTTAGAGATCAGAAACAGACTGGCGCCCGGGCTAGTCTACAGTGACGTGGGCGCCATGGTAACTCCATCACATAAACTTAGAATGTTTGGAGGGACTGCCGGCATTAAAAGGACTGTGAGACTTCCGTTTGGTGGCCTGACTAGGAGTCACCGCGCTCTTCTCTCTCACAGCGTCTCCACCAGGTCTATCTGCTGAGCAGCAGTCAGAAGAGATGTCATGGTGGTGGTTGGCTGAGGCCTGCCAGGCCGACTGCCCTCCTGGTCCCGTCCGGGTCTCTGTTAAGGGGTCAAACAGCAGGTCGAAGGACAGTTCATCGGTCTGAGAGGGGTCAGAGAGGTGTCCCTGTTCTCTAGCAGGCCCCGTAGAGTCTAGAAGACGGTGGTCCCCGCTGCCAGCGTCTCTCCCAGAGGAGAATCCAGACCCGGTTCCCGTCGTCGTAGATGTGGGCGCTAGAGAAGCTGCCCGAGTCGCTGACACTGTGACCGGAGAGGAAGAGGTTCCCTTTATCCCACAGGCCAAGTCGAAACCCTCCGCCTCGGTCTGTCCACCTCCACCTCGGTCCTGCTCAGAGTCAGGATCCAGGAAGAGTTCAGAGCAGCCCTCCACCTCAGGTACCAGGGTCACATCCAGTCTGAGGTCAAGGGTCAAGTCCGGTGTGTCGGCAGAAGTCAGGGAGGAAGCCAGGGACAGGTGTGACCCTGCCGAGCCGCAGCTCTCTGGCCCCTCCAGCATCATAGAGTCCAGCTCAGAGATCTTATCCAGATAGGCTTCGTCCATGAAGGCTTCATCCATGAAGGCTTCGTCCTCAGTCAGATCGCGGGACGTGGTGACTCCTGCGGTTTGGTTTCTCTCGCCGTGCCCCGACCCCGAAGACGTGTTGAGCTGCCTCCTCTCCTCCTCCTCTCCATTGTGATTGGGTGACGTCACAGAGGTCACAGAGTTTATATCAGAAGCCTTGCGGCTCTGCCAGGCTGCAGCCCAGAACAACGGCTCAGTGGTGGTGGAGAGTCCCGGCTCGGCTGCGTTACAGGAAGACACCCCGTTGGACAACTGAGCAGTGTGATTGGACCGTTTAGTTGCTACAGTGGAGACGCTGCTGCTACTGCTGGGTGTTACACTGTCCTCAAAACTGAGTCTCCTCAGATGAGTCACAGCCTTATAACCAAGCTTCTTGTCTTCACCAACACTGGGACTCTTCAGACTGAGAGAGCGGAAGGCGGAGGAGGGAGTGGAGAGCAGGAAGAGGTCAGAGGGAACGATGGCGTCAATCCTATCGGTATCTATAGAGTCTTTGTGTCCGAGGAGGGTCACGCCGAAACCTCTCTGGTGGTCCCGGAACGTGTCGGAGCCGGTGGCGTCGAGCTCCACAGCGTTAGAGGTTGTCAGGAGGTAGTTGTGGTGAGCGGACAACGTCTTGGATTCTCCCTCCAGACCGGAGCAGACGGAGGCCTTCTCCATGTCACTCAGACTCCTCGTCGTGGCACTGATCCTCTGATAGTGGACCCTGGTCCCGGCTTCACCTTCCCCAGAGGAGGTGCTCTCTGGACGGGCATCGGTGTGAACCAAACCCGGTGCTTCTCTCGGGTTTCTCGGGAGCCTCTCCGCGACCCCTCCACCCCGAGCCTCCAGTTCTTCTATGTACTGGTCGCTACGTTCCAGAGCTTTCTTCAGGTGGTCCAAATCTCTTTCGTACTGATGGATCTTAGCTTCCAACGCTGCTACCGTGTACCGGCCAAACCTGAGGGGTGGTTCAGAGCAGAAAGATGGGAGTAAGAATTGAATTTGAGAGCATATAAATGATATTTTGGGGGTAAAAACAATACATATATCAAACTATACAGTGATAGAGATATATATACATACATACATACATACAGTGGGGGAAAAAAGTATTTAGTCAGCCACCAATTGTGCAAGTTCTCCCACTTAAAAAGATGAGAGAGGCCTGTAAATACTTATTTTCTACCATAATTTGCTAATAAATTCATTAAAAATCCTACAATGTGATTTTCTGGATTTCCCCCCCCCTCATTTAGTCTGTCATAGTTGAAGTGTACTTATGATGAAAATTACAGGCCTCTCTCATCTTTTTAAGTGGGAGAACTTGCACAATTGGTGGCTGACTAAATACGTTTATATGTGCATTTGACCCCAGATGCTGCCGCTGGAAAGTAGCTATTTAAACACTTATTCTCAAAAGTGGTTCTGAGGTACAGAATGTTACCGTGAAGAACACCAAGGGGGGGCACATTGCATTGAGGCAACAGGGAGCGCAAATAGTTGATCATATCAATGTGATTCCAGATGGATATTAGTTCATCTCACTACTGATAAACAGAACCTGAATCTGTAGACAGATAGCATACCAAATGGATTCCAGATAAAATATATTAACTCTGGACCAAAAACCAATTTCCTTTGAGAACCTGAACCAATAGATTAGTCATCGTTTTTACCAAGAACATTCCACCACCATTCCAGCTGAAACCACTCCAGAACATTCCAGCTGAAACCACTCCAGAACATTCCAGCTGAAACCACTCCAGAACATTCCAGCTGAAACCACTCCAGAACATTCCAGCTGAAACCACTCCAGAACATTCCAGCTGAAACCACTCCAGAACATTCCACCCAGCTGAAACCACTCCAGAACATTCCACCCAGTCGTCCACTACCATCCCAGTTGAAACCACTCCAGAACATTTCACCCAGTCGTCCACTACCATCCCAGCTGAAACCACTCCAGAACATTCCACCCAGTCGTCCACTACCACCCCAGCTGAAACCACTCCAGAACATTCCACCCAGTCGTCCACTACCACCCCAGCTGAAACCACTCCAGATCATTCCACCACCACCCCAGCTGAAACCACTCCAGAACATTCCACCACCACCCCAGCTGAAACCACTCCAGAACATTCCACCACCACCCCAGCTGAAACCACTCCAGAACATTCCACCCAGTCGTCCACTACCATCCCAGCTGAAACCACTCCAGATCATTCCACCACCACCCCAGCTGAAACCACTCCAGAACATTCCACCACCACCCCAGCTGAAACCACTCCAGATCATTCCACCACCACCCCAGCTGAAACCACTCCAGAACATTCCACCACCACCCCAGCTGAAACCACTCCAGAACATTCCACCACCACCCCAGCTGAAACCACTCCAGAACATTCCACCACCACCCCAGCTGAAACCACTCCAGAACATTCCACCACCACCCCAGCTGAAACCACTCCAGAACATTCCATAAAACACCCAACAGTAAAACACAGGACTTGTACGTACTTCTGAGGAGATCTACTGGTAACCTCTGCTTTCAACCTCACGTTCTCCTGGACCAGGTCAATAGTCTGACAACGCAACATCTTGTTAGCCTTGAGCAGAGGAACACAACATTTTTAGTTCATATATATATATTCTATTACATTCTGGACGGCAGGGATTTCAGACATTATTTGTCAGTTACATTGTGCATGTTTGTATGTATGTGCCATTGATCTGATGATACCACAGTGACAAAACTGTTTACTTTCGTGTCAAATTGACAGTTGACGACCCCAAAAATTACAGGATTAATTTACACAAAGAACCATTCCAACTAATTGTTCCCATATTTTGCGCAGTCAGCTCCACGTACAAGGAACATAATTGGATTGATCGTAATGAGTTAGGTGCAATTAGCGTCCCCCCCCAAACGGATCATATTCATTCATACCTCTTTCAGTTTCTCCACATCCAGTTTGATCCGCCTGTAGCCATCTGTAGCCGCTCTCAGCTTGTTGCTCCACTCTTCCACAACACCGGGGTCTAGACCCCGGTCTTCTCTCCGGCTGGCTGTTACAGTACAGGGATCTAGTACCGTCTTCAGCTGGGACTCCAGGATCTGGTTCTTGTTCCTCAGCTCTTCATTCTCTTTGAGGAGACCTTCCATATCATCCTGAACGATAAAAGACAAGATGTCCCACCATTGAATTACATATAGAAGTCACATAGTGATTCAGAGGATCTCTGTGATGTAATAAGAGGATCTCTGTGATGTAATAAGAGGATCTCTGTGATGTAATAAGAGGATCTGTCTGATGTAATGAGAGGATCTCTGATGTAATGAGAGAATCTGTCTGATGTAATGAGAGGATCTTTCTAATGTAATGAGAGGATCTCTGATGTAATGAGAGGATCTCTGATGTAATGAGAGGATCTTTCTAATGTAATGAGAGGATCTCTGATGTAATGAGAGGATCTTTCTAATGTAATGAGAGGATCTCTGATGTAATGAGAGGATCTCTGATGTAATGAGAGGATCTCTGATGTAATGAGAGGATCTTTCTAATGTAATGAGAGGATCTCTGATGTAATAAGAGGATCTCTCTGATGTAATGAGAGGATCTCTGATGTAATAAGAGGATCTCTGATGTAATGAGAGGATCTCTGATGTAATGAGAGGATCTCTGATGTAATAAGAGGATCTCTGATGTAATAAGAGGATCTCTCTGATGTAATGAGAGGATCTCTGATGTAATAAGAGGATCTCTGATGTAATAAGAGGATCTCTGATGTAATAAGAGGATCTCTCTGATGTAGGCTCGGGGTTCTCAAACTGGGGGCCACTGAATTATTCAGAATTTGTAAAAAAAAAAAGAAGCTATATACATATTTAAATTAATTTTGTCCAAAGTATACGTGGAATAAGTGTAATGGCAAAATGTCTACAATTGCAGGAGATTAGCATTAAAGCTGCAACAACTAAATCTCTCATGATGAAATGTGTTGAATTGCAGGAAATTAGCTATATGAAATAAAATTCTCTCTCCAATGCCAAGACGTGGGCCTTTAAATTGTTAACGGACGAATCAGGGCTCGAGCCTTGGTTCGTCCGGTCATGCACAGCCAAAGTCATAGTAAAACTCCTTGTATGCTAGTGGTTTTTATTTATTTTTTATCTCACCCGAGTTTAAAAAGGGGGCCCCAGTATTTGGGCCTCTTGACTTTCTCCACATTTTATTACGTTACAGCATTATTCTATAATGGATTAAATAGTTATTTTCCCTCATCAATCTACACACAATACCCCATAATGACATCACAATATCCCATGATGACATCACAATATCCCATGATGACATCACAATATCCCATGATGACATCACAATATCCCATAATGACATCACAATATCCCATAATGACATCACAATATCCCATAATGACATCACAATATCCCATAATGACATCACAATATCCCATAATGACATCACAATATCCCATAAAGACATCACAATACCCCATGATGACACCACAATACCCCATAATGACACCACAATACCCCATAATGACATCACAATATCCCATGATGACATCACAATATCCCATGATGACATCACAATATCCCATGATGACATCACAATATCCCATAACGACATCACAATATCCCATAATGACATCGCAATATCCCATAACGACATTGCAATATCCCATAATGACATCACAATATCCCATGATGACATCACAATATCCCATAATGACATCACAATATCCCATAATGACATCACAATATCCCATGATGACATCACAATATCCCATAATGACATCACAATATCCCATAATGACATCACAATATCCCATAATGACATCACAATATCCCATAAAGACATCACAATACCCCATGATGACACCACAATACCCCATAATGACACCACAATACCCCATAATGACATCACAATATCCCATGATGACATCACAATATCCCATGATGACATCACAATATCCATGATGACATCACAATATCCCATAATGACATCACAATATCCCATAACGACATCACAATATCCCATAATGACATCACAATATCCCATAACGACATTGCAATATCCCATAATGACATCACAATATCCCATGATGACATCACAATATCCCATAATGACATCACAATATCCCATAATGACATCACAATACCCCATAATGACATCACAATATCCCATGATGACATCACAATACCCCATAATGACATCACAATATCCCATAATGACATCACAATACCCCATAACGACATCACAATATCCCATAACGACATCACAATATCCCATAATGACATCACAATACCCCATAACGACATCACAATACCCCATAACGACATCACAATACCCCATAATGACATCACAATACCCCATAATGACATCACAATACCCCATAATGACATCACAATATCCCATAACGACATCACAATACCCCATAATGACATCCCAATACCCCATAATGACATCACAATACCCCATAATGACATCACAATATCCCATAACGACATCACAATACCCCATAATGACATCACAATATCCCATAACGACATCAAAATATCCCATAACGACATCACAATACCCCATAATGACATCACAATATCCCATAACGACATCACAATATCCCATAACGACATCACAATACCCCATAATGACATCACAATATCCCATAACGACAAAGTAAAAAACAGATTTTTAGAAATGTTTGCACATGTATTAAACGTAAAAACTGAAAGATCACATTTACATAAGTATTCAGACCCTTTACTCAGTACCTTTGGCAGTGATTACAGCCTGAAGTCTTCTTGGGTACAACGCTACAATCTTGGCACACCTGTATTTTGGGGAGTTTCTCCCATTCTTCTCTGCAGATCTTCTCAAGCTCTGTCAGGTTGGATGGGGAACATCGCTGCACAGCTATTTTCAGGTCTCTCCAGAGATGTTCGATCGGGTTCAAGTCCGGGCTCTAGCTGGGCCACTGAAGGACATTCAGAGAGTTGTCCCGAAGCCACTCCTGCGTTGTCTTGGCTGTGTGCTTAGGGTCGTTGTCCTGTTGGAAGGTGAACCTTCATCCCAGTCTAAGCAGGTTTTCTGGAGTGGTTTTCATCAAGGATCTCTCTGTACTTTATCCTGTTCATCTTTCCCTCGATCCTGACTAGTCTCCCAGTTGCTGAAAAATATCCCCACAGCATGATGCTGCCACCACCATGCTTCACCGTAGGGATGGTATTGGCCAGGTAATGAGCAGTGCTTCGGGTTCTTGGTCATCTCCCTGACCAAGGCTCTTCTCCCCCGATTGCTCAGTTTGGCTGGGCGGCTAGCTCTAGGAAGAGTCTTGGTGGTTCCAAACTTCTTCCATTTAAGAATTATGGAGGCCACTGTGTTCTTGGGGACCTTCAATGCTGCAGAAATGTTTTGGTACCCTTCCCCAGATGTGTGCCTGGACACAATCCTGTCTCAGAGCTCTACGGACAATTCCTTCGACCTCGTGGCTTGGTATTTGCTCTGACATGCACTGTCAACTGTGGGACCTTATATAGACAGGTGTGTGTGCCTTTCCAAATCATGTCCAATCAATTGAATTTACCCCAGGTGGACTCCAATCAAGTTGTAGAAACATCTCAAGGATGATCAATGGAAACAGGATGCACCTGAGCTCTATTTAGAGTCTCATAGCAACAGGTCTGAATACTTATGTACATATGTTAAACATTTCTAAAAACCTGTTTCCGTTTTGTCATTATGGGGTTATTGTGATGTCATTATGGGGTTATTGTGATGTCATTATGGGGTTATTGTGATGTCATTATGGGGTTATTGTGATGTCATTATGGGGTTATTGTGATGTCATTATGGGGTTATTGTGATGTCATTATGGGGTATTATATGTAGATTGATGAGGGGGGGAAAATGAATTTAAACCATTTTAGAATAAGGCTATAACGTAACAAAATGTGGAAAAGGTGAAGGGGATCTGAATACTTCTCTGAATGCTCTGTATCCCAAACTGCCAGATGGGGAAACTGATAAAGGGGACACTCAGACAGACTAACAGTAGAAACATGCAGCATATGTAGCTTACTTCATATTCCCTCAACAAAAGCTCTCCCCTGGTCTTTCGGAGGTGTTTCTTCACAGAATAGCTCTCGTTGGATTCGCTCTCATTTGTCCCCCCTAAAAATAAAAAAATAAAAAATAAAAAACAGGAACCACAGTAGGGAATCAGTTCACGAACACAGAATTGTAACTCTGCCACCTTGAGCTACCCGCCACGTCAACAGTTGCCACAAACTGCTTTACAGGTATCCAGCCTTGTCTAGACCGCAAACAGTGAGTACTACAGCAACGGGGGGAAACCTCCCTAGAAGGAATAAACTGTGAGAGGAACCAGACTCTGGGGTGGGCTTTCTCTTCTGATTTAAATTATGCAGAGATAATCTGGTTGACATATTATGCAGAGATAATCTGGTTGACATATTATGCAGAGATAACCTGGTTGACGTATTATGCAGAGATAACCAGGTTGACATATTATGCAGAGATAACCTGGTTGACGTATTATGCAGAGATAACCAGGTTGACGTATTATGCAGAGATAACCAGGTTGACATATTATGCAGAGATAACCAGGTTGACGTATTATGCAGTAGCTGTTAGGCCATTACTCGTACCTATAATTTCTCTGCACGGGTTCTCTGAGGTGATGGGAACTCGGCATGAAGGACATTGACTAGCCTTCTTCAACCAAATGTCCATGCAGCCAGAACAGAACACGTGGTTATTGGCACAGATAACGGGGTGGCGGACCTGCAATGTTAAAAATAAAAAAGGAGTTATTTTAATGATCGATTGCAATACAACTATCCGTGCATTGTAGGCACTGAGCTATTGTGAGATGAATCAATGAATAGTTCAACTATAGTTAATATTTGGCATTGCAATGCCCTACTAAAATTGCACCAAGATGCTAGCTTAGCTAAGCTAACAACACATGATCTACAGCCGCAAACAAGAATTTGGTTTATGTAATTAGTCAACAAATGTGTAACTAACTAGCCACCCACAGACAAATATGAGTAGCTAATCGATAGAAGGTTCAAAATGTACATCACTTGCTAAATGAATATTTACTAGGCAAGGAAGCTAACAGTAGCTGTTGATTAGCCAAAGTAGCTAACTAGCATAGCTAGCATTTCTGTCAACGTGAATAGTTGCATTGGCTAAAACACGTTGTTCCAAAACGTAAAGCACAACAAAATATAAACTGAATTACCTTCCCAAGGCAGATCTGGCATGATATGGGTAAAGTTAGAGAAAGAGTCACGTTTTGAAAGTTGTTTGCCATTGTTTTTTTGCTCAAGAGTTTCGACGAGAAACGACAACAACAAAAAGCACCGCCTTCAAAACCACATAACTACGGAAAGCCAAACGGTAGAAAATGTACCGCTGCTCTGGCTTTGCGTTTCAAAGGCAGACAAACGGCATCACAGTTCAGGACCATAGACAGCACCTGACAGAAAACCTGTGCCTTTCAACCTCATGCAGGACAGGCATGGGGATATTGTTTTTTTCATGAACATGTTCAACTTTTTTTTTAATGTATTTTTTAAACAAAATAACATAATTATTAAAAATAAAAATAAAATCTATTTCCACTCTACAGTCAAAAAAAATCTGGTAAAACTGATCTCAAATCCAACTCCCCAGAAATTGCAGTCTATACCCCTCAAACTTAACTCTCGACCTTGAAGCCAGTTCTACTGTGTTTTTACATTGTTCCCCTCTAATCAGGGGCTGATTTAGACCTGGGACACCAGGTGGGTGATTCCCCTCTAATCAGGGCCTGATTTAGACCTGGGACACCAGGTGGGTGATTCCCCTCTAATCAGGGGCTGATTTAGACCTGGGACACCAGGTGGGTGATTCCCCTCTAATCAGGGCCTGATTTAGACCTGGGACACCAGGTGGGTGATTCCCCTCTCTAATCAGGGGCTGATTTAGACCTGGGACACCAGGTGGGTGATTCCCCTCTCTAATTAGGGCCTGATTTAGACCTGGGACACCAGGTGGGTGATTCCCCTCTCTAATCAGGGGCTGATTTAGACCTGGGACACCAGGTGGGTGATTCCCCTCTCTAATCAGGGACTGATTTAGACCTGGGACACCAGGTGGGTGATTCCCCTCTCTAATTAGGGCCTGATTTAGACCTGGGACACCAGGTGGGTGATTCCCCTCTCTAATTAGGGCCTGATTTAGACCTGGGACACCAGGTGGGTGATTCTTTTTTAAATTTATTTTATTTCACCTTTATTTAACCAGGTAGGCTAGTTGAGAACAAGTTCTCATTTGCAACTGCGACCTGGCCAAGATAAAGCATAGCAGTGTGAGCAGACAACAAAGAGTTACACATGGAGTAAACAATTAACAAGTCAATAACACAGTAGAAACCAAAGGGGGAGTCTATATACAATGTGTGCAAAAGGCATGAGGAGGTAGGCAAATAATTACAATTTTGCAGATTAACACTGGAGTGATGAATGATCAGATGGTCATGTACAGGTAGAGATATTGGTGTGCAAAAGAGCAGAAAAGTAAATAAATAAAAACAGTATGGGGATGAGGTAGGTGAGAAAGGGTGGGCTATTTACCAATAGACTATGTACAGCTGCAGCGATCGGTTAGCCGCTCAGATAGCTGATGTTTGAAGTTGGTGAGGGAGATAAAAGTCTCCAACTTCAGCGATTTTTGCAATTCGTTCCAGTCACAGGCAGCAGAGTACTGGAACGAAAGGCGGCCAAATGAGGTGTTGGCTTTAGGGATGATCAGTGAGATACACCTGCTGGAGCGCGTGCTACGGATGGGTGTTGCCATCGTGACCAGTGAGCTGAGATAAGGCGGAGCTTTACCTAGCATGGACTTGTAGATGACCTGGAGCCAGTGGGTCTGGCGACGAATATGTAGCGAGGGCCAGCCGACTAGAGCATACAAGTCGCAGTGGTGGGTGGTATAAGGTGCTTTAGTGACGAAACGGATGGCACTGTGATAGACTGCATCCAGTTTGCTGAGTAGAGTGTTGGAAGCCATTTTGTAGATGACATCGCCGAAGTCGAGGATCGGTAGGATAGTCAGTTTTACTAGGGTAAGCTTGGCGGCGTGAGTGAAGGAGGCTTTGTTGCGGAATAGAAAGCCGACTCTTGATTTGATTTTCGATTGGAGATGTTTGATATGAGTCTGGAAGGAGAGTTTGCAGTCTAGCCAGACACCTAGGTACTTATAGACGTCCACATATTCTAGGTCGGAACCATCCAGGGTGGTGATGCTAGTCGGGCATGCGGGTGCAGGCAGCGACCGGTTGAAAAGCATGCATTTGGTTTTACTAGCGTTTAAGAGCAGTTGGAGGCCACGGAAGGAGTGTTGTATGGCATTGAAGCTTGTTTGGAGGTTAGATAGCACAGTGTCCAAAGACGGGCCGAAGGTATATAGAATGGTGTCGTCTGCGTAGAGGTGGATCAGGGAATCGCCCGCAGCAAGAGCAACATCATTGATATACACAGAGAAAAGAGTCGGCCCGAGAATTGAAGTCCCTCTAATCAGGGACTGATTTAGACCTGGGACACCAGGTGGGTGATTCCCCTCTAATAAGGGACTGATTTAGACCTGGGACACCAGGTGGGTGATTCCCCTCTAATCAGGGACTGATTTAGACCTGGCACACCAGGTGGGTGATTCCCCTCTCTAATCAGGGACTGATTTAGACCTGGGACACCAGGTGGGTGATTCCCCTCTAATCAGGGACTGATTTAGACCTGGCACACGAGGTGGGTGATTCCCCTCTCTAATCAGGGGCTGATTTAGACCTGGGACACCAGGTGGGTGATTCCCCTCTCTAATCAGGGACTGATTTAGACCTGGGACACCAGGTGGGTGATTCCCCTCTAATCAGGGACTGATTTAGACCTGGGACACCAGGTGGGTGATTCCCCTCTAATCAGGGACTGATTTAGACCTGGGACACCAGGTGGGTGATTCCCCTCTCTAATCAGGGCCTGATTTAGACCTGGGACACCAGGTGGGTGATTCCCCTCTAATCAGGGACTGATTTAGACCTGGGACACCAGGTGGGTGATTCCCCTCTAATCAGGGACTGATTTAGACCTGGGACACCAGGTGGGTGATTCCCCTCTAATCAGGGACTGATTTAGACCTGGGACACCAGGTGGGTGATTCCCCTCTAATCAGGGACTGATTTAGACCTGGGACACCAGGTGGGTGATTCCCCTCTAATCAGGGACTGATTTAGACCTGGGACACCAGGTGGGTGATTCCCCTCTCTAATCAGGGACTGATTTAGACCTGGGACACCAGGTGGGTGATTCCCCTCTAATCAGGGACTGATTTAGACCTGGGACACCAGGTGGGTGATTCCCCTCTAATCAGGGACTGATTTAGACCTGGGACACCAGGTGGGTGATTCCCCTCTAATCAGGGACTGATTTAGACCTGGGACACCAGGTGGGTGATTCCCCTCTAATCAGGGACTGATTTAGACCTGGGACACCAGGTGGGTGATTCCCCTCTAATCAGGGACTGATTTAGACCTGGGACACCAGGTGGGTGATTCCCCTCTAATCAGGGACTGATTTAGACCTGGCACACCAGGTGGGTGATTCCCCTCTAATCAGGGACTGATTTAGACCTGGGACACCAGGTGGGTGATTCCCCTCTAATCAGGGCCTGATTTAGACCTGGGACACCAGGTGGGTGATTCCCCTCTCTAATCATGGACTGATTTAGACCTGGCACACCAGGTGGGTGATTCCCCTCTAATCAGGGTCTGATTTAGACCTGGGACACCAGGTGGGTGATTCCCCTCTAATCAGGGACTGATTTAGACCTGGCACACCAGGTGGGTGATTCCCCTCTAATCAGGGACTGATTTAGACCTGGGACACCAGGTGGGTGATTCCCCTCTAATCAGGGACTGATTTAGACCTGGCACACCAGGTGGGTGATTCCCCTCTAATCAGGGACTGATTTAGACCTGGGACACCAGGTGGGTGATTCCCCTCTAATCAGGGCCTGATTTAGACCTGGGACACCAGGTGGGTGATTCCCCTCTCTAATCATGGACTGATTTAGACCTGGCACACCAGGTGGGTGATTCCCCTCTAATCAGGGACTGATTTAGACCTGGGACACCAGGTGGGTGATTCCCCTCTAATCAGGGACTGATTTAGACCTGGCACACCAGGTGGGTGATTCCCCTCTAATCAGGGACTGATTTAGACCTGGGACACCAGGTGGGTGATTCCCCTCTAATCAGGGACTGATTTAGACCTGGGACACCAGGTGGGTGATTCCCCTCTCTAATCATGGACTGATTTAGACCTGGCACACCAGGTGGGTGATTCCCCTCTAATCAGGGACTGATTTAGACCTGGGACACCAGGTGGGTGATTCCCCTCTAATCAGGGACTGATTTAGACCTGGCACACCAGGTGGGTGTTTCCCCTCTAATCAGGGGCTGATTTAGACCTGGGACACCAGGTGGGTGATTCCCCTCTAATCAGGGACTGATTTAGACCTGGGACACCAGGTGGGTGATTCCCCTCTCTAATCAGGGACTGATTTAGACCTGGGACACCAGGTGGGTGATTCCCCTCTAATCAGGGACTGATTTAGACCTGGGAAACCAGGTGGGTGATTCCCCTCTAATCAGGGCCTGATTTAGACCTGGGACACCAGGTGGGTGATTCCCCTCTCTAATCAGGGCCTGATTTAGACCTGGGACACCAGGTGGGTGATTCCCCTCTAATCAGGGACTGATTTAGACCTGGGACACCAGGTGGGTGATTCCCCTCTAATCAGGGACTGATTTAGACCTGGGACACCAGGTGGGTGATTCCCCTCTCTAATCAGGGCCTGATTTAGACCTGGGACACCAGATGGGTCATTTTAACGATCAACTAGAAGAGAAGAGAAGCAGGCTCTGGACCTCGTAGGGTCAGAGTTCAATACCCCATGGTCTGTACAGTATGCCAATTGCAACAACATACCCATCATGTTTTCAGATTGCAGAACACCAGACAGTGTTAACCTTTTAGTACATGAACAGAACTGAAGGATCCGTTTCAGATCAGATGTTCAGACAATGGACCTCCATGGACATTAGAGGGAGACCCTCTGATCAAATCAAACCAACAATACAATGGACCCCCATAGACATTAGAAGGAGAACCTCTGATCAAATCAAATCAACAGTACAATGGACCTCCATAGACATTAGAGGGAGAACCTCTGATCAAATCAAATCAACAATACAATGGACCCCATAGACATTAGAGGGAGAACCTCTGATCAAATCAAATCAACAATCCAATGGTTAGTCTAGAATGTCTTTATGCAATGGCTCTGTGTCTCCATTGTTGTCCTTCTCTCAATGTCATTACTCATATCTAGACCTGTGTGTCTCCATCGTTGTCCTTCTCTCAATGTCATTACTCATATCTAGACCTGTGTGTCTCCATCGTTGTCCCCTCTCAATGCCATTACTCACATCTAGACCTCTGTGTCTCCATCATTGTCCTTCTCTCAATGCCATTACTCATATCTAGACCTCTGTGTCTCCATCGTTGTCCCCCTCTCAATGCCATTACTCATATCTAGACCTCTGTGTGTCTCCATCGTTGTCCCCTCTCAATGCCATTACTCATATCTAGACCTCTGTGTCTCCATCGTTGTCCTTCTCTCAATGCCATTACTCATATCTAGACCTCTGTGTCTCCATCATTGTCCTTCTCTCAATGCCATTACTCATATCTAGACCTCTGTGTCTCCATCGTTGTCCCCCTCTCAATGCCATTACTCATATCTAGACCTCTGTGTGTCTCCATCGTTGTCCCCTCTCAATGCCATTACTCATATCTAGACCTCTGTGTCTCCATCGTTGTCCTTCTCTCAATGCCATTACTCATATCTAGACCTCTGTGTGTCTCCATCGTTGTCCTTCTCTCAATGCCATTACTCATATCTAGACCTCTGTGTCTCCATCGTTGTCCTTCTCTCAATGCCATTACTCATATCTAGACCTCTGTGTCTCCATCATTGTCCTTCTCTCAATGCCATTACTCATATCTAGACCTCTGTGTCTCCATCGTTGTCCTTCTCTCAATGCCATTACTCATATCTAGACCTCTGTGTCTCCATCGTTGTCCTTCTCTCAATGCCATTACTCATATCTAGACCTCTGTGTCTCCATCGTTTTCCTTCTCTCAATGCCATTACTCATATCTAGACCTCTGTGTGTCTCCATTGTTGTCCTTCTCTCAATGCTTTGCCTCCAAATGGACATTTGACCAGAGTCTAAAGTAGTGCACTATATAGGGAATAGGGTTCTATAGGGTCCTGGTCTAAAGTAGTGCACTATATAGGGAATAGGGTTCCATAGGACTCTGGTCTAATGTAGTGTACTATATAGGGAATAGGGTTCTATAGGGCTCTGGTCTAAAGTAGTCAACTATATAGGGAATAGGGTTCTATAGGGCTCTGGTCTAATGTAGTGCACTATATATATAGGGAATAGGGTTCTATAGGGCTCTGGTCTAAAGTAGTGCACTATATAGGGAATAGGGTTCTATAGGGCTCTGGTCTAAAGTAGTGCACTATATAGGGAATAGGGTTCTATAGGGTCCTGGTCTAAAGTAGTGCACTATATAGGGAATAGGGTTCTATAGGGTCCTGTTCTAAAGTAGTGCACTATATATATAGGGAATAGGGTTCTATAGGGCTCTGGTCTAAAGTAGTGCACTATATATATAGGGAATAGGGTTCTATAGGGTCCTGGTCTAAAGTAGTGCACTATATAGGGAATAGGGTTCCATAGGGTCCTGGTCTAATGTAGTGCACTATATATATAGGGAATAGGGTTCCATAGGGTCCTGGTCTAAAGTAGTGCACTATATAGGGAATAGGGTTCTATAGGGCTCTGGTCTAAAGTAGTGCACTATATAGGGAATAGGGTTCTATAGGACTCTGGTCTAATGTAGTGCACTATATAGGGAATAGGGTTCTATAGGGCTCTGGTCTAAAGTAGTGCACTATATAGGGAATATGGTTTTATAGGGCTCTGGTTTAAAGTAGTGCACTATATAGAGAATAGGGTTCTATAGGGCTCTGGTCTAAAGTAGTGCACTATATAGGGAATAGGGTTCCATCACAGCAGAGCTCTTTAGTAATGTTGTTAGGAGTGAAAGCAAAACAAGTGTGTACATTGATTCCCAGCCGGCGGGAACATGCTTCTTGGAACATAAGAACATAAGAACATAAGAAAGAACGTAAGAACGTAAGAACGTAAGAACGTAAGAACATAAGAACATAAGAACATAAGAACATAAGAACATAAGAATGTAAGAACATAAGAACATAAGAACATAAGAACATAAGAACGTAAGAACATAAGAACATAAGAACATAAGAACATAAGAACATAAGAAAGAACGTAAGAACGTAGGAACATAAGAACGTAAGAACGTAAGAACATAAGAACATAAGAACATAAGAACATAAGAACGTAAGAACATAAGAACCTTACCGCTCGTCATTTGATTTAATTGAGCTTTATGATTTCAACGTGCCATGAACTGGGTCTTACAGCTGCAGCCTGGAGGCTGCGAGAGACAAACTAATTCAGTTCAAATACAGTTGAAATGTATTTACAGAGGCTACAGCTTGTGACTCAGGCACAAGACAAACACACATGACACAATGTGCAACACAGGGCCTCCTCAATGAGAGAGACTTGATTTATATATTGTCTTAATTACCATTGTTGGCCAAATAGAAACATAATTAAAAGCATTAGAACCAACTCCCCCTCCTCACCCACGGTACATAGAACCAACTCCCCCTCCTCACCCACGGTACATAGAACCAACTCCCCCTCCTCACCCACGGTACATAGAACCAACTCCCACTCCTCACCCACGGTACATAGAACCAACTCCCCCTCCTCACCCACGGTACATAGAACCAACTCCCCCTCCTCACCCACGGTACATAGAACCAACTCCCCCTCCTCACCCACGGTACATAGAACCAACTCCCCCTCCTCACCCACGGTACATAGAACCAACTCCCCCTCCTCACCCACGGTACATAGAACCAACTCCCCCTCCTCACCCAAGGTACATAGAACCAACTCCCCCTCCTCACCCACGGTACATAGAACCAACTCCCCCTCCTCACCCACGGTACATAGAACCAACTCCCCCTCCTCACCCACGGTACATAGAACCAACTCCCCCTCCTCACCCACGGTACATAGAACCAACTCCCCCTCCTCACCCACGGTACATAGAACCAACTCCCCCTCCTCACCCACGGTACATAGAACCAACTCCCCCTCCTCACCCACGGTACATAGAACCAACTCCCCCTCCTCACCCACGGTACATAGAACCAACTCCCCCTCCTCACCCACGGTACATAGCACCAACTCCCCCTCCTCACCCACGGTACATAGAACCAACTCCCCCTCCTCACCCACGGTACATAGAACCAACTCCCCCTCCTCACCCACGGTACATAGAACCAACTCCCCCTCCTCACCCAAGGTACATAGAACCAACTCCCCCTCCTCACCCACGGTACATAGAACCAACTCCCCCTCCTCACCCACGGTACATAGAACCAACTCCCCCTCCTCACCCACGGTACATAGAACCAACTCCCCCTCCTCACCCACGGTACATAGAACCAACTCCCCCTCCTCACCCACGGTACATAGAACCAACTCCCCTCCTCACCCACGGTACATAGAACCAACTCCCCCTCCTCACCCACGGTACATAGAACCAACTCCCCCTCCTCACCCACGGTACATAGAACCAACTCCCCCTCCTCACCCACGGTACATAGAACCAACTCCCCCTCCTCACCCACGGTACATAGAACCAACTCCCCCTCCTCACCCACGGTACATAGAACCAACTCCCCCTCCTCACCCACGGTACATAGAACCAAGCCCCACTCCTCACCCACGGTACATAGAACCAACTCCCCCTCCTCACCCACGGTACATAGCACCAAGCCCCCATCCTCACCCACGGTACATAGCACCAAGCCCCCATCCTCACCCACGGTACATAGCACCAACCCCCACTCCTCGCCCACGGTACATAGCACCAAGCCCCACTCCTCACCCACGGTACATAGCACCAATCCCCCCTCCTCTCCCACGGTACATAGAACCAAGCCCCCCTCCTCACCCACGGTACATAGCACCAACCCCCACTCCTCACCCACGGTACATAGAACCAACTCCCCCTCCTCACCCACGGTACATAGAACCAACTCCCCCTCCTCACCCACGGTACATAGAACCAACTCCCCCTCCTCACCCACGGTACATAGCACCAACCCCCACTCCTCGCCCACGGTACATAGCACCAACCCCCACTCCTCACCCACGGTACATAGCACCAAGCCCCACTCCTCACTCACGGTACATAGCACCAATCCCCCCTCCTCTCCCACGGTACATAGAACCAAGCCCCCCTCCTCACCCACGGTACATAGCACCAACCCCCACTCCTCACCCACGGTACATAGCACCAAGCCCCACTCCTCACCCACGGTACATAGCACCAAGCCCCCCTCCTCACCCACGGTACATAGAACCAAGCCCCACTCCTCACTCATGGTACATAGCACCAACCCCCACTCCTCACCCACGGTACATAGAACCAAGCCCCACTCCTCACCCACGGTACATAGCACCAAGCCCCCCTCCTCACCCACGGTACATA
The DNA here is from genome assembly GCF_002021735.2 of Oncorhynchus kisutch. Taxonomy (NCBI): domain Eukaryota; kingdom Metazoa; phylum Chordata; class Actinopteri; order Salmoniformes; family Salmonidae; genus Oncorhynchus; species Oncorhynchus kisutch. Next base: position 75,523 of record NW_022262640.1, on the reverse strand, counting down.
TAACCAAGCCCCCCTACTCACCCACGGTACATAGCACCAAGCCCCCCTACTCACCCACGCTACATAGCACCAAGCCCCCCTACTCACCCACGGTACATAGCACCAAGCCCCCCTCCTCACCCACGGTACATAGAACCAAGCCCCCCTCCTCACCCACGGTACATAGCACCAAGCCCCCCCACTCACCCACGGTACATAGCACCAAGCCCCCCTCCTCACCCACGGTACATAGAACCAAGCCCCCCTCACCCATGGTACATAGCACCAAGCCCCCTCCTCACCCACGGTATATAGCACCAAGCCCCCCCCCTCACCCACGGTACATAGAACCAAGCCCCCCCTCACCCATGGTACATAGCACCAAGCCCCCTCCTCACCCACGGTATATAGCACCAAGCCCCCCTCCTCACCCACGGTACATAGCACCAAGCCCCCCCCTCACCCACAGTACATAGAACCAAGCCCCCCCTAACCCACGGTACATAGCACCAAGCCCCCCCTAACCCATGGTACATAGCACAAAGTCCCCCTCCTCACCCACGGTACATAGAACCAAGTCACCCCTCCCAACCCATGGTACATAGAACCAAGCCCCCTCCCCGCCCATGGTACATAGCGCCAAGCCCCCCTCCCCCCATGGTACATAGCACCAAGCCCCCGTCCCCACCCATGGTACATAGCACCAAGCCCCCGTCCCCACCCATGGTACATAGCACCAAGCCCCCCTCCCCCCCATGGTACACAGCACCAAGCCCCCCTCCCCACCCATGGTACATAGCACCAAGCCCCCTTCCCACCCATGGTACATAACACAAAGCCCCCCTCACCCATGGTACATAACACAAAGCCCCCCTCGCCCATGGTACATAACACAAGCCCCCCCCCTCCCCCCATGGTACATAGCACCAAGCCCCCTCCCCCCATGATACATAGCACCAAGCCCCCCTCCCCACCCATGGTACATAGAACCAAGCCCCCCTCCCCACCCCCCGCTTCTCATGTTTCCTGGTCTTCCAGAGAGAGAGAGAGACAGAGAGACAGAGAGAGAGAGAGAGAGAGACAGAGAGACAGAGACAGAGACAGTTAGAGAGACAGAGAATGTATGACCATATTAGAGACACCATATTTCACTCAGATTGCACAGACCCACAAAGAATTTGAAAACAAATCAAATTTGGATAAACTCCCAGGTCTATTGGGTGAAATACCACAGTGTGCCATCACAGCAGCAAGATTTGTGACCTGTTACCACAAGAAAAGGGCAACCAGTGAAGAACAAACACAATTGTAAATACAACCCACATTTATGATGATTTATTTCCCTTTTGTACTTTAACTATTTGCACGTTGTTACAACACTGTATATATATAGACGTAATATGACATTTTAAATGTCTTTATTCATTTTGTTTTATATATTCTTTTCACTTGTGTTTATTATCTATTTGACTTGCTTTGGCAATGTAAACATATGTTTCCATGGTCTGGGAGTCTTTAGGGGCCTTTGGAAAACTCCAAGCGAGCTGTCATGTGCCTTTTACTGAGGAGTGGCTTCCGTCTGGCCACTCTACCATAAAGGCCTGATTGGTGGAGGGCTGCTGAGATGGTTGTCCTTCTGGAAGGAATCATCTCCCTGACCAAGGCTCTTCTCCCCCGATTGCTCAGTTTGGCTGGGCGGCCAGCTCTAGGACGAGTCTTAGTGGTTCCAAACTTCTTCCATTTAAGAATTATGGAGGCCTCTGTGATCTTGGGGACCTTCAATGCTGCAGAAATGTCTTGGTACCCTTCCTCAGATCTGTGCCTCGACACAATCCTGTCTCGTAGCTCTACAGACAATTCCTTCGACCTCATGGCTTGGTTTTTGCTCTGACATGCACTGTCAACTGTGGGACCTTATATAGACAGGTGTGTGCCTTTCCAAATCATGTCCAATCATTAGAATTTACCCCAGGTGGACTCCAATCAAGTTGTAGAAAACACCTCAAGGACGATCAATGGAAACAGGAAGCACCTGAGCTCAATTTAGAGTCTCATAGCAAAGGGTCTGAATACTGATGTAAATAAGGTATTTGTTTTTTCTAAAAAATAAACAGTTTTTGCTTTATCATTATGGGATGTGTGTAGATTAAGGCTGTAACGTAACAAAATGTCTGTTTTTTATTTTTAATACATTTGCAACATTTTCTAAAATGTATTGTGATGTCATTATGGGGTATTGTGATGTCATTATGGGGTAATGTGATGTCATTATGGGGTATTGTGATGTCATTATGGGGTGTCGTGATGACATTATGGGGTGTCGTGATGACATTATGGGGTATTGTGATGTCATTATGGGGTATTGTGATGTCACTATGGGGTATTGTGATGTCATTATGGGGTATTGTGATGTCATTATGGGGTGTCGTGATGACATTATGGGGTATTGTAATGTCATTATGGGGTAATGTGATGTCACTATGGGGTATTGTGATGTCATTATGGGGTATTGTGATGTCATTATGGGGTGTCGTGATGACATTATGGGGTGTCGTGATGACATTATGGGGTATTGTGATGTCATTATGGGATATTGTGATGTCACTATGGGGTATTGTGATGTCATTATGGGGTGTCGTGATGACATTATGGGGTATTGTAATGTCATTATGGGGTATTGTGATGTCATTATGGGGTAATGTGATGTCACTATGGGGTATTGTGATGTCATTATGGGGTATTGTGATGTCATTATGGGGTGTCGTGATGACATTATGGGGTGTCGTGATGACATTATGGGGTATTGTGATGTCATTATGGGATATTGTGATGTCACTATGGGGTATTGTGATGTCATTATGGGGTGTCGTGATGACATTATGGGGTATTGTAATGTCATTATGGGGTATTGTGATGTCATTATGGGGTAATGTGATGTCACTATGGGGTATTGTGATGTCATTATGGGGTATTGTGATGTCATTATGGGGTGTCGTGATGACATTATGGGGTATTGTAATGTCATTATGGGGTATTGTGATGTCATTATGGGGTGTCGTGATGTCATTATGGGGTATTGTGATGTCATTATGGGGTGTCGTGATGACATTATGGGGTATTGTAATGTCATTATGGGGTATTGTGATGTCATTATGGGGTAATGTGATGTCACTATGGGGTATTGTGATGTCATTATGGGGTATTGTGATGTCATTATGGGGTGTCGTGATGACATTATGGGGTATTGTAATGTCATTATGGGGTATTGTGATGTCACTATGGGGTATTGTGATGTCATTATGGGGTATTGTGATGTCATTATGGGGTGTCGTGATGACATTATGGGGTATTGTAATGTCATTATGGGGTATTGTGATGTCACTATGGGGTATTGTGATGTCATTATGGGGTGTCGTGATGTCATTATGGGGTATTGTGATATCACTATGGGGTACTGTGATGTCATTATGGGGTATTGTGATGTCATTATGGGGTATTGTGATGTCATCATGAGGTATTGTGTGTAGATTGATGAGAGGGAGAAATTTTTTTTTAAATCAATTTTAGAATACGGATATAATACATTAGAGACGATATAATACATTAGAGACGATATAATACATTAGAGACGATATAATACATTAGAGACGATGTAATACATTAGAGACGATGTAATACATTAGAGACGATATAATACATTAGAGACGATGTAATACATTAGAGACGATGTAATACATAGAGACGATGTAATACATTAGAGACGATATAATACATTAGAGACGATATAATACATTAGAGACGATATAATACATTAGAGACGATATAATACATTAGAGACGATATAATACATTAGAGACGATATAATACATTAGAGACGATGTAATACATTAGAGACGATATAATACATTAGAGACGATATAATACATTAGAGACGATATAATACATAGAGACGATATAATACATTAGAGACGATATAATACATTAGAGACGATATAATACATTAGAGACGATATAATACATTAGAGACGATGTAATACATTAGAGACGATGTAATACATTAGAGACGATATAATACATTAGAATGAGGTGAGAATATGGATATAATACATTAGAATGAGGTGAGAATATGGATATAATACATTAGAATGAGGTGAGAATATGGATATAATACATTAGAATGAGGTGAGAATATGGATATAATACATTAGAATGAGGTGAGAATATGGATATAATACATTAGAATGAGGTGAGAATATGGATGTAATACATTAGAATGAGGTGAGAATATGGATATAATACATTAGAATGAGGTGAGAATATGGATATAATACATTAGAATGAGGTGAGAATATGGATATAATACATTAGAATGAGGTTAGAATATGGATATAATACATTAGAATGAGGTGAGAATATGGATGTAATACATTAGAATGAGGTGAGAATATGGATATAATACATTAGAATGAGGTGAGAATATGGATATAATACATTAGAATGAGGTGAGAATATGGATATAATACATTAGAATGAGGTGAGAATATGGATGTAATACATTAGAATGAGGTGAGAATATGGATATAATACATTAGAATGAGGTGAGAATATGGATATAATACATTAGAATGAGGTGAGAATATGGATGTAATACATTAGAATGAGGTGAGAATATGGATGTAATACATTAGAATGAGGTGAGACGATATAATACATTAGAATGAGGTGAGACGATATAATACATTAGAATGAGGTGAGACGATATAATACATTAGAATGAGGTGAGACGATATAATACATTAGAATGAGGTGAGACGATATAATACATTAGAATGAGGTGAGACGATATAATACATTAGAGACGATATAAGACAAACTAATTCAGTTCAAATACAGTTGAAATGTATTTACAGAGGCTACAGCTTGTGACTCAGGCACAAGACAAACACACATGACACAATGTGCAACACAGGGCCTCCTCAATGAGAGAGACTTGATTTATATATTGTCTTAATTACCATTGTTGGCCAAATAGAAACATAATTAAAAGCATTAGAACCAACTCCCCCTCCTCACCCACGGTACATAGAACCAACTCCCCCTCCTCACCCACGGTACATAGAACCAACTCCCCTCCTCACCCACGGTACATAGAACCAACTCCCACTCCTCACCCACGGTACATAGAACCAACTCCCCCTCCTCACCCACGGTACATAGAACCAACTCCCCCTCCTCACCCACGGTACATAGAACCAACTCCCCCTCCTCACCCACGGTACATAGAACCAACTCCCCCTCCTCACCCACGGTACATAGAACCAACTCCCCCTCCTCACCCACGGTACATAGAACCAACTCCCCCTCCTCACCCAAGGTACATAGAACCAACTCCCCCTCCTCACCCACGGTACATAGAACCAACTCCCCCTCCTCACCCACGGTACATAGAACCAACTCCCCCTCCTCACCCACGGTACATAGAACCAACTCCCCCTCCTCACCCACGGTACATAGAACCAACTCCCCCTCCTCACCCACGGTACATAGAACCAACTCCCCCTCCTCACCCACGGTACATAGAACCAACTCCCCCTCCTCACCCACGGTACATAGAACCAACTCCCCCTCCTCACCCACGGTACATAGAACCAACTCCCCCTCCTCACCCACGGTACATAGCACCAACTCCCCCTCCTCACCCACGGTACATAGAACCAACTCCCCCTCCTCACCCACGGTACATAGAACCAACTCCCCCTCCTCACCCACGGTACATAGAACCAACTCCCCCTCCTCACCCAAGGTACATAGAACCAACTCCCCCTCCTCACCCACGGTACATAGAACCAACTCCCCCTCCTCACCCACGGTACATAGAACCAACTCCCCCTCCTCACCCACGGTACATAGAACCAACTCCCCCCTCCTCACCCCACGGTACATAGAACCAACTCCCCCTCCTCACCCACGGTACATAGAACCAACTCCCCCTCCTCACCCACGGTACATAGAACCAACTCCCCCTCCTCACCCACGGTACATAGAACCAACTCCCCCTCCTCACCCACGGTACATAGAACCAACTCCCCCTCCTCACCCACGGTACATAGAACCAACTCCCCCTCCTCACCCACGGTACATAGAACCAACTCCCCCTCCTCACCCACGGTACATAGAACCAACTCCCCCTCCTCACCCACGGTACATAGAACCAAGCCCCACTCCTCACCCACGGTACATAGAACCAACTCCCCCTCCTCACCCACGGTACATAGCACCAAGCCCCCATCCTCACCCACGGTACATAGCACCAACCCCCACTCCTCGCCCACGGTACATAGCACCAACCCCCACTCCTCACCCACGGTACATAGAACCAACTCCCCCTCCTCACCCACGGTACATAGAACCAACTCCCCCTCCTCACCCACGGTACATAGAACCAAGCCCCACTCCTCACTCACGGTACATAGCACCAAGCCCCACTCCTCACTCACGGTACATAGCACCAAGCCCCCCATCCTCACCCACGGTACATAGCACCAAGCCCCCATCCTCACCCACGGTACATAGCACCAACCCCCACTCCTCGCCCACGGTACATAGCACCAACCCCCACTCCTCACCCACGGTACATAGCACCAAGCCCCACTCCTCACCCACGGTACATAGCACCAATCCCCCCTCCTCTCCCACGGTACATAGAACCAAGCCCCCCTCCTCACCCACGGTACATAGCACCAACCCCCACTCCTCACCCACGGTACATAGAACCAACTCCCCCTCCTCACCCACGGTACATAGAACCAACTCCCCCTCCTCACCCACGGTACATAGAACCAACTCCCCCTCCTCACCCACGGTACATAGAACCAACTCCCCCTCCTCACCCACGGTACATAGCACCAACCCCCACTCCTCGCCCACGGTACATAGCACCAAGCCCCCATCCTCACCCACGGTACATAGCACCAACCCCCACTCCTCGCCCACGGTACATAGCACCAACCCCCACTCCTCACCCACGGTACATAGCACCAAGCCCCACTCCTCACCCACGGTACATAGCACCAATCCCCCCTCCTCTCCCACGGTACATAGAACCAAGCCCCCCTCCTCACCCACGGTACATAGCACCAACCCCCACTCCTCACCCACGGTACATAGAACCAACTCCCCCTCCTCACCCACGGTACATAGAACCAACTCCCCCTCCTCACCCACGGTACATAGAACCAACTCCCCCTCCTCACCCACGGTACATAGAACCAACTCCCCCTCCTCACCCACGGTACATAGCACCAACCCCCACTCCTCGCCCACGGTACATAGCACCAACCCCCACTCCTCACCCACGGTACATAGCACCAAGCCCCACTCCTCACTCACGGTACATAGCACCAATCCCCCCTCCTCTCCCACGGTACATAGAACCAAGCCCCACTCCTCACCCACGGTACATAGAACCAAGCCCCACTCCTCACTCATGGTACATAGCACCAACCCCCACTCCTCACCCACGGTACATAGAACCAAGCCCCACTCCTCACCCATGGTACATAGCACCAAGCCCCCCTCCTCACCCACGATACATATAACCAAGCCCCCCTACTCACCCACGGTACATAGCACCAAGCCCCCCTACTCACCCACGCTACATACACGCTACATAGCACCAAGCCCCCCTACTCACCCACGGTACATAGAACCAAGCCCCCCTCCTCACCCACGGTACATAGCACCAAGCCCCCCCACTCACCCACGGTACATAGCACCAAGCCCCCCTCCTCACCCACGGTACATAGAACCAAGCCCCCCTCACCCATGGTACATAGCACCAAGCCCCCTCCTCACCCACGGTATATAGCACCAAGCCCCCCCCCCCTCACCCACGGTACATAGAACCAAGCCCCCCCTCACCCATGGTACATAGCACCAAGCCCCCTCCTCACCCACGGTATATAGCACCAAGCCCCCCTCCTCACCCACGGTACATAGCACCAAGCCCCCCCTCACCCACGGTACATAGCACCAAGCCCCCCCTCACCCACGGTACATAGCACCAAGCCGCCTCCTCACCCACAGTACATAGAACCAAGCCCCCCCTAACCCACGGTACATAGCACCAAGCCCCCCCTAACCCATGGTACATAGCACAAAGTCCCCCTCCTCACCCACGGTACATAGAACCAAGTCACCCCTCCCAACCCATGGTACATAGAACCAAGCCCCCTCCCCGCCCATGGTACATAGCGCCAAGCCCCCCTCCCCCCATGGTACATAGCACCAAGCCCCCGTCCCCACCCATGGTACATAGCACCAAGCCCCCGTCCCCACCCATGGTACATAGCACCAAGCCCCCCTCCCCCCCATGGTACACAGCACCAAGCCCCCCTCCCCACCCATGGTACATAGCACCAAGCCCCCTTCCCACCCATGGTACATAACACAAAGCCCCCCTCACCCATGGTACATAACACAAAGCCCCCCTCGCCATGGTACATAACACACGCCCCCCTCCCCCCCATGGTACATAGCACCAAGCCCCCTCCCCCCATGATACATAGCACCAAGCCCCCCTCCCCACCCATGGTACATAGAACCAAGCCCCCCTCCCCACCCCCCGCTTCTCATGTTTCCTGGTCTTCCAGAGAGAGAGAGAGACAGAGAGACAGAGAGAGAGAGAGAGAGAGACAGAGAGACAGAGACAGAGACAGTTAGAGAGACAGAGAATGTATGACCATATTAGAGACACCATATTTCACTCAGATTGCACAGACCCACAAAGAATTTGAAAACAAATCAAATTTGGATAAACTCCCAGGTCTATTGGGTGAAATACCACAGTGTGCCATCACAGCAGCAAGATTTGTGACCTGTTACCACAAGAAAAGGGCAACCAGTGAAGAACAAACACAATTGTAAATACAACCCACATTTATGATGATTTATTTCCCTTTTGTACTTTAACTATTTGCACGTTGTTACAACACTGTATATATATAGACGTAATATGACATTTTAAATGTCTTTATTCATTTTGTTTTATATATTCTTTTCACTTGTGTTTATTATCTATTTGACTTGCTTTGGCAATGTAAACATATGTTTCCATGGTCTGGGAGTCTTTAGGGGCCTTTTGGAAAACTCCAAGCGAGCTGTCATGTGCCTTTTACTGAGGAGTGGCTTCCGTCTGGCCACTCTACCATAAAGGCCTGATTGGTGGAGGGCTGCTGAGATGGTTGTCCTTCTGGAAGGAATCATCTCCCTGACCAAGGCTCTTCTCCCCCGATTGCTCAGTTTGGCTGGGCGGCCAGCTCTAGGACGAGTCTTAGTGGTTCCAAACTTCTTCCATTTAAGAATTATGGAGGCCTCTGTGATCTTGGGGACCTTCAATGCTGCAGAAATGTCTTGGTACCCTTCCTCAGATCTGTGCCTCGACACAATCCTGTCTCGTAGCTCTACAGACAATTCCTTCGACCTCATGGCTTGGTTTTTTGCTCTGACATGCACTGTCAACTGTGGGACCTTATATAGACAGGTGTGTGCCTTTCCAAATCATGTCCAATCATTAGAATTTACCCCAGGTGGACTCCAATCAAGTTGTAGAAACACCTCAAGGACGATCAATGGAAACAGGAAGCACCTGAGCTCAATTTAGAGTCTCATAGCAAAGGGTCTGAATACTGATGTAAATAAGGTATTTGTTTTTTCTAAAAAATAAACAGTTTTTGCTTTATCATTATGGGATGTGTGTAGATTAAGGCTGTAACGTAACAAAATGTCTGTTTTTTATTTTTAATACATTTGCAACATTTTCTAAAATGTATTGTGATGTCATTATGGGGTATTGTGATGTCATTATGGGGTAATGTGATGTCATTATGGGGTATTGTGATGTCATTATGGGGTGTCGTGATGACATTATGGGGTGTCGTGATGACATTATGGGGTATTGTGATGTCATTATGGGGTATTGTGATGTCACTATGGGGTATTGTGATGTCATTATGGGGTATTGTGATGTCATTATGGGGTGTCGTGATGACATTATGGGGTATTGTAATGTCATTATGGGGTAATGTGATGTCACTATGGGGTATTGTGATGTCATTATGGGGTATTGTGATGTCATTATGGGGTGTCGTGATGACATTATGGGGTGTCGTGATGACATTATGGGGTATTGTGATGTCATTATGGGATATTGTGATGTCACTATGGGGTATTGTGATGTCATTATGGGGTGTCGTGATGACATTATGGGGTATTGTAATGTCATTATGGGGTATTGTGATGTCATTATGGGGTAATGTGATGTCACTATGGGGTATTGTGATGTCATTATGGGGTATTGTGATGTCATTATGGGGTGTCGTGATGACATTATGGGGTGTCGTGATGACATTATGGGGTATTGTGATGTCATTATGGGATATTGTGATGTCACTATGGGGTATTGTGATGTCATTATGGGGTGTCGTGATGACATTATGGGGTATTGTAATGTCATTATGGGGTATTGTGATGTCATTATGGGGTAATGTGATGTCACTATGGGGTATTGTGATGTCATTATGGGGTATTGTGATGTCATTATGGGGTGTCGTGATGACATTATGGGGTATTGTAATGTCATTATGGGGTATTGTGATGTCATTATGGGGTGTCGTGATGTCATTATGGGGTATTGTGATGCCATTATGGGGTGTCGTGATGACATTATGGGGTATTGTAATGTCATTATGGGGTATTGTGATGTCATTATGGGGTAATGTGATGTCACTATGGGGTATTGTGATGTCATTATGGGGTATTGTGATGTCATTATGGGGTGTCGTGATGACATTATGGGGTATTGTAATGTCATTATGGGGTATTGTGATGTCACTATGGGGTATTGTGATGTCATTATGGGGTATTGTGATGTCATTATGGGGTGTCGTGATGACATTATGGGGTATTGTAATGTCATTATGGGGTATTGTGATGTCACTATGGGGTATTGTGATGTCATTATGGGGTGTCGTGATGTCATTATGGGGTATTGTGATATCACTATGGGGTACTGTGATGTCATTATGGGGTATTGTGATGTCATTATGGGGTATTGTGATGTCATCATGAGGTATTGTGTGTAGATTGATGAGAGGGAGAAATTTTTTTTAAAATCAATTTTAGAATACGGATATAATACATTAGAGACGATATAATACATTAGAGACGATATAATACATTAGAGACGATATAATACATTAGAGACGATGTAATACATTAGAGACGATGTAATACATTAGAGACGATATAATACATTAGAGACGATGTAATACATTAGAGACGATGTAATACATTAGAGACGATGTAATACATTAGAGACGATATAATACATTAGAGACGATATAATACATTAGAGACGATATAATACATTAGAGACGATATAATACATTAGAGACGATATATCATTAGAGACGATATAATACATTAGAGACGATGTAATACATTAGAGACGATATAATACATTAGAGACGATATAATACATTAGAGACGATATAATACATTAGAGACGATATAATACATTAGAGACGATATAATACATTAGAGACGATATAATACATTAGAGACGATATAATACATTAGAGACGATGTAATACATTAGAGACGATGTAATACATTAGAGACGATATAATACATTAGAATGAGGTGAGAATATGGATATAATACATTAGAATGAGGTGAGAATATGGATATAATACATTAGAATGAGGTGAGAATATGGATATAATACATTAGAATGAGGTGAGAATATGGATATAATACATTAGAATGAGGTGAGAATATGGATATAATACATTAGAATGAGGTGAGAATATGGATGTAATACATTAGAATGAGGTGAGAATATGGATATAATACATTAGAATGAGGTGAGAATATGGATATAATACATTAGAATGAGGTGAGAATATGGATATAATACATTAGAATGAGGTTAGAATATGGATATAATACATTAGAATGAGGTGAGAATATGGATGTAATACATTAGAATGAGGTGAGAATATGGATATAATACATTAGAATGAGGTGAGAATATGGATATAATACATTAGAATGAGGTGAGAATATGGATATAATACATTAGAATGAGGTGAGAATATGGATGTAATACATTAGAATGAGGTGAGAATATGGATATAATACATTAGAATGAGGTGAGAATATGGATATAATACATTAGAATGAGGTGAGAATATGGATGTAATACATTAGAATGAGGTGAGAATATGGATGTAATACATTAGAATGAGGTGAGACGATATAATACATTAGAATGAGGTGAGACGATATAATACATTAGAATGAGGTGAGACGATATAATACATTAGAATGAGGTGAGACGATATAATACATTAGAATGAGGTGAGACGATATAATACATTAGAATGAGGTGAGACGATATAATACATTAGAGACGATATAATACATTAGAATGAGGTGAGACGATATAATACATTAGAGACGATATAATACATTAGAATGAGGTGAGACGATATAATACATTAGAATGAGGTGAGACGATATAATACATTAGAGACGATGTAATACATTAGAATGAGGTGAGACGATGTAATACATTAGAATGAGGTGAGACGATGTAATACATTAGAATGAGGTGAGACGATGTAATACATTAGAATGAGGTGAGACCGATGTAATACATTAGAATGAGGTGAGACGATGTAATACATTAGAATGAGGTGAGACGATGTAATACATTAGAATGAGGTGAGACGATATAATACATTAGAATGAGGTGAGACGATATAATACATTAGAGACAATGTAATACATTAGAATGAGGTGAGACGATTGTGAGACGATGTAATACATTAGAATGAGGTGAGACGATGTAATACATTAGAATGAGGTGAGACGATGTAATACATTAGAATGAGGTGAGACGATGTAATACATTAGAATGAGGTGAGACGATGTAATACATTAGAATGAGGTGAGACGATGTAATACATTAGAATGAGGTGAGACGATATAATACATTAGAATGAGGTGAGACGATATAATACATTAGAGACGATATAATACATTAGAGACGATATAATACATTAGAGATGATATAATACATTAGAGATGATATAATACATTAGAGACGATATAATACATTAGAGATGATATAATACATTAGAGATGATATAATACATTAGAATGAGGTGAGAATATGGATGTAATACATTAGAGACGATATAATACATTAGAGACGATATAATACATTAGAATGAGGTGAGATGATATAATACATTAGAATGAGGTGAGACGATATAATACATTAGAATGAGGTGAGATGATGTAATACATTAGAATGAGGTGAGATGATATAATACATTAGAATGAGGTGAGATGATGTAATACATTAGAATGAGGTGAGATGATGTAATACATTAGAATGAGGTGAGATGATATAATACATTAGAATGAGGTGAGAATATGGATATAATACATTAGAATGAGGTGAGAATATGGATATAATACATTAGAATGAGGTGAGAATATGGATATAATACATTAGAATGAGGTGAGACGATGTAATACATTAGAATGAGGTGAGAATATGGATGTAATACATTAGAGACGATATAATACATTAGAGACGATATAATACATTAGAGACGATATAATACATTAGAATGAGGTGAGACGATATAATACATTAGAATGAGGTGAGACGATATAATACATTAGAATGAGGTGAGATGATATAATACATTAGAATGAGGTGAGATGATATAATACATTAGAATGAGGTGAGACGATATAATACATTAGAATGAGGTGAGACGATGTAATACATTAGAATGAGGTGAGATGATATAATACATTAGAATGAGGTGAGACGATATAATACATTAGAATGAGGTGAGACGATGTAATACATTAGAATGAGGTGAGACGATATAATACATTAGAATGAGGTGAGAATACGGATATAATACATTAGAATGAGGTGAGAATACGGATATAATACATTAGAATGAGGTGAGAATACGGATATAATACATTAGAATGAGGTGAGAATACGGATGTAATACATTAGAATGAGGTGAGAATATGGATATAATACATTAGAATGAGGTGAGAATACGGATATAATACATTAGAATGAGGTGAGAATATGGATATAATACATTAGAATGAGGTGAGAATACGGATATAATACATTAGAATGAGGTGAGAATATGGATATAATACATTAGAATGAGGTGAGAATACGGATATAATACATTAGAATGAGGTGAGAATATGGATATAATACATTAGAATGAGGTGAGAATACGGATATAATACATTAGAATGAGTTGAGAATATGGATATAATACATTAGAATGAGGTGAGAATACGGATATAATACATTAGAATGAGGTGAGAATATGGATATAATACATTAGAATGAGGTGAGAATACGGATATAATACATTAGAATGAGGTGAGAATACGGATATAATACATTAGAATGAGGTGAGAATATGGATATAATACATTAGAATGAGGTGAGAATACGGATATAATACATTAGAATGAGGTGAGAATATGGATATAATACATTAGAATGAGGTGAGAATACGGATATAATACATTAGAATGAGGTGAGAATACGGATATAATACATTAGAGACGATATAATACATTAGAATGAGGTGAGACGATATAATACATTAGAGATGATATAATACATTAGAGACGATATAATACATTAGAATGAGGTGAGACGATATAATACATTAGAGATGATATAATACATTAGAGACGATGTAATACATTAGAATGAGGTGAGACGATATAATACATTAGAATGAGGTGAGACGATGTAATACATTAGAATGATGTAATACATTAGAATGAGGTGAGACGATATAATACATTAGAATGAGGTGAGACGATGTAATACATTAGAATGATGTAATACATTAGAATGAGGTGAGACGATATAATACATTAGAATGATGTAATACATTAGAATGAGGTGAGACGATATAATACATTAGAATGAGGTGAGACGATGTAATACATTAGAGATGATATAATACATTAGAGATGATATAATACATTAGAGATGATATAATACATTAGAGCTGATGTAATACATTAGAATGAGGTGAGATGATATAATACATTAGAGATGATGTAATACATTAGAGATGATATAATACATTAGAGATGATATAATACATTAGAGATGATATAATACATTAGAGATGATATAATACATTAGAGACGATATAATACATTAGAGATGATATAATACATTAGAGATGATATAATACATTAGAGATGATATAATACATTAGAGATGATATAATACATTAGAGATGATGTAATACATTAGAGATGATGTAATACATTAGAGATGATATAATACATTAGAGATGATATAATACATTAGAGATGATATAATACATTAGAGATGATATAATACATTAGAGATGATATAATACATTAGAGATGATATAATACATTAGAGATGATATAATACATTAGAGACGATATAATACATTAGAGACGATATAATACATTAGAGACGATATAATACATTAGAATGAGGTGAGACGATATAATACATTAGAGATGATATAATACATTAGAATGAGGTGAGATGATATAATACATTAGAGATGATATAATACATTAGAATGAGGTGAGACGATATAATACATTAGAGACGATATAATACATTAGAATGAGGTGAGACGATATAATACATTAGAGACGATATAATACATTAGAGATGATATAATACATTAGAATGAGGTGAGATGATATAATACATTAGAGATGATATAATACATTAGAATGAGGTGAGACGATATAATACATTAGAATGAGGTGAGACGATATAATACATTAGAATGAGGTGAGACGATATAATACATTAGAATGAGGTGAGATGATATAATACATTAGAGATGATATAATACATTAGAGATGATGTAATACATTAGAATGAGGTGAGACGATAAATACATTAGAGATGATATAATACATTAGAGATGATGTAATACATTAGAGATGATATAATACATTAGAGATGATATAATACATTAGAGATGATATAATACATTAGAGATGATATAATACATTAGAGATGATATAATAATTAGAGATGATATAATACATTAGAGATGATATAATACTATTAGAGATGCATATAATACATAGAGATGATGTAACTACATTAGAGATGATATAATACATTAGAGAGATATAATACAATTAGAGATGATCTAATACATCAGAGATGATGGTAATACATTAGAGATGATGTAATACCATTAGAGATGATATAATACATTAGAGATGATATAATACAATTAGAGATGATGTAATACATTAGAGATGATATAATACATTGAGAGATGCTATAATACATTAGAGATGTATAATAATACTTAGAGATGATATAATACATTCGAGAATGATAATACATTAGGAGATAGTATAATACATTAGAGATGATATAATACATTAGAGATGATATAATACATTAGAGGATGATTATAATACATTAGAATGCTATCATACCATTAGAGATGATATAATACATTAGAGATGGATATAATAATTAGCGATGATATAATACATTAGAGATGATATAATACATTAGAGATGATAATACATGAATACATTAGAGATGATATAATCACTTAGAGATGATATAATACATTTAGAGATGATATAATACATTAGAGATGATATAATACATTAGAGATGATGTAATACATTAGAGATGATATATACATTAGAGATGAGCTAATACATAGAGATGCTATTAATGACATTAGAGATGCTCTAATACATTAGAGATGATATAATACATTAGCAAGATGCATTATAATACATTAGAGATGATATAATATATTAGAGATGATTGTTTCTTTATTTATATTTGTTTATTTTCATGTGCTGATGGTCTTAATTAAACACCCGCAGAAATATAATCACACTTTTAAACTACAGATATATATACATACATATTGTTTTTTAATGGACTGCATCTCAAACCACCACATCTGCCTTCCCCATCTGAGGTGAAAGGTTACAGGAACTAGAGTTGTGTTTCAGACCAGGAGACAGCTGAGATGAAAGGTGACAAAACTAGAGAGGTGTTTCAGACCCGGAGACATCCCATCTGAGGTGAAAGGTGACAGAACTAGAGAGGTGTTTGACAGACCATGAGACATCCCATCTGAGGTGAAAGGTGA
The DNA here is from genome assembly GCF_002021735.2 of Oncorhynchus kisutch. Taxonomy (NCBI): domain Eukaryota; kingdom Metazoa; phylum Chordata; class Actinopteri; order Salmoniformes; family Salmonidae; genus Oncorhynchus; species Oncorhynchus kisutch. The sequence continues at coordinate 58,271 of NW_022262640.1, read as the reverse complement.
CAGAGTGGTGTTTGACAGACCAGGAGACGTCCCATCTGAGGTGAAAGGTGACAGAACTAGAGAGGTGTTTGACAGACCAGGAGACAGCCCATCTGAGGTGAAAGGTGACAGAACTAGAGAGGTGTTTGTCAGACCAGGAGACAGCCCATCTGAGGTGAAAGGTGACAGAACTAGAGAGGTGTTTGTCAGACCAGGAGACAGCCCATCTGAGGTGAAAGGTGACAGGAACTAGAGAGGTGTTTGTCAGACCAGGAGACAGCCCATCTGAGGTGAAAGGTGACAGGAACTAGAGAGGTGTTTGTCAGACCAGGAGACAGCCCATCTGAGGTGAAAGGTGACAGGAACTAGAGAGGTGTTTGACAGACCAGGAGACAGCCCATCTGAGGTGAAAGGTGACAGGAACTAGAGAGGTGTTTGTCAGACCAGGAGACAGCCCATCTGAGGTGAAAGGTGACAGGAACTAGAGAGGTGTTTGACAGACCAGGAGACAGCCCATCTGAGGTGAAAGGTGACAGGAACTAGAGAGGTGTTTGACAGACCAGGAGACAGCCCATCTGAGGTGAAAGGTGACAGGAACTAGAGAGGTGTTTGTCAGACCAGGAGACAGCCCATCTGAGGTGAAAGGTGACAGGAACTAGAGAGGTGTTAGTCAGACCAGGAGACGTCCCCGAACATCAGTCTTCTCACGACAAACACTGTAGTGTCTGAACAGTTTGTCCTAGAATCTATAATGACCCGTCTGTGGAAAGATGAGACTCTCATGAACATAAACATGAACATTTCGCCCAAATGAAGGTAGCCCGGTACAAGTTTACAAAATGAATGGAAGTACTTTACTGCCAAATTAAAAGGGTTAAATATGTTTACATTTTTGTTTAAAATAAATCCCTGATCTTTATTACAACTCTCAGATACAGGACTGACACTTCAAAACAAACTTGTTGTAGAATTTTATTTTGACTAACAGTTTTTGCCATTTCTGAATCTGTTATTCATCAACTAGGTTAATGATTCATGATATGACCTTCTTAAGACAATTCCATGTGTTCACTTAGAAGACCCTCCCCTCTATGGGTTTATTAACATTATAAATATATTTTGATTTATTTAACACTTTGTTTTGGTTACTACATTATTCCATATGTGTTATTTCATCGTTTTGATGTCTTCACTATTATTCTACAGTGTAGAAAATAGTTTTTGTTTAAATAAAGAAAACCCCTTGAATGAGTCGGTGTGTCCAACCTCTTTGACTTGTCCTGTACATTATCATGATGTATTCATAATAATTAATCATTACTTTTTGAGATTTTAAAACAGGCGTCTTCCCAACAAAACAAGGCCAACGTTGACACGTTCTGACCTTAGTTCCTTTGTGATGTCATTATGGGGTATTGTGATGTCATTATGGGGTGTCATGATGATATTATGGGGTATTGTGATGTCAGTATGGGGTATTGTGATGTCATTATGGGGTATTGTGATGTCATTATGGGGTATTGTGATGTCATTATCATGATGTATTAATAATAATTAATCATTACTTTTTGAGATTTTAAAACAGGCGTCTTCCCAACAAAACAAGGCCAACGTTGTCAGGTTCTGACCTTAGTTCCTTTGTGATGTCTTTTGTTTTAGTAGGGTCAGGGGGCGTGAGTTGGGTGGGTTGTCTCCGTTAGTTTTTCTATGATTTGGTATGTCTGTGTTTTGGCCTGGTATGGTTCTCAATCAGAGGCAGCTGTCAATCGTTGTCCCTGATTGAGAACCATACTTAGGCAGCCTGTTTTTCACCCTTGAGTTGTGGGTTGATTATATGTTTTCTGTTGAGTGTTTGTATCTGCTCCAGACAGAACGGTTCGTTCGTTCGTTCGTTCGTTGACGGTTCTGTTCAGTGGTCTATTACTTTATTAAACATCTGGACACTTTGGTTCTCACCTTCTTTCCACCGCCAACAGCCGTCACAAACATTCCTTCAGTTAAGGAGCGCCAACCACGACTGATGGTTTGTGTGGTGGTTCAGTGACGGTAGGTTGGTTTGTAATTGTTCTCTCGTTAATGAATCACAGCAGGGAGCCACTCTGACATCTATTGATCTGGCCTGGAGCCTTATTTCTCATCCCTAAATGACACAGATCACCAGAGGCCAGTCCAGAACGGCACCCTACTCCCTATATTCCGCACTACTTTTGACCAGGGCCCTATGGAGAATAGGGGTCCATAAATAGGGACTAGGGGGCCATTTGGGTAAGCAGTCCAGATCTGACTGGTTGAGGGGGTAATGGAGGATGAAGAAGCAATGACTAGTGTGTCAGGCCTGGGTAGGATCCGGCCGGCTGGGCCTCTCTCTATCCCCCAAGTATCCCCTACCTTCCCCCTGCCCCCCTACCTTCCCCCTGCCCCCCGGCCCCCCTACCTTCCCCCCTGCCCCTACCTTCCCCCAGCCCCCCTACCTTCCCCCTGCCCCCTACCTTCCCCCAGCCCCCCTACCTTCCCCCTGCCCCCCTACCTTCCCCCTGCCCCCCTACCTTCCCCCAGCCCCCCTACCTTCCCCCAGCCCCCTACCTTCCCCCTGCCCCCCTACCTTCCCCCGGCCCCCCTACCTTCCCCTGCCCCCCTACCTTCCCCCAGCCCCCTACCTTCCCCTGCCCCCTACCTTCCCCCAGCCCCCCTACCTTCCCCCAGCCCCCCTACCTTCCCCCAGCCCCCCTACCTTCCCCCTGCCCCTCTACATTCCCCCTGCCCCTTACCTTTCCCCGGCCCCCCTACCTTCCCCCAGCCCCCCTACCTTCCCCCTGCCCCCCCTACCTTCCCCCCTGCCCCCCTACATTCCCCCTGGCCCCCCCTACCTTCCCCCTGCCCCCCTACATTTCCCCAGCCCCCCTACATTCCCCTGCCCCCTACCTTTCCCCGGCCCCCCTACCTTCCCCCTGCCCCCCTACATTCCCCCCAGCCCCCCTACATTCCCCCAGCCCCCCTACATTCCCCCAGCCCCCCTACATTTCCCCCGGCCCCCCTACCTTCCCCCATCCCCCCTACATTCCCCCAGCCCCCCTACCTTACCCCTGCCCCCCTACCGTCCCCCAGCCCCCCTACATTCCCCCAGCCCCCCTACATTCCCCCAGCCCCCCTACATTCCCCCAGCCCCTCTACCTTCAACCTGCCCTTCTACCTTAGTACATATTTAGTGTTTCCCTGGTAAAGGTTTAGACTGCCCTTAGAGCATGGTGGCAGGACAGGGTTCACTCCTCTGCTCTGATGACCTTTTCTGTTAAATACTTAATCACTGACAACTGCTTCCATTAATTAGACATTTCCCACCAACTGCCTGGACCTACTGCTACCTCACACACACACACACACACACACACACACACACACACACACACACACACACACACACACACACACACACACACACACACACACACACACACACACACACACACACAGAGAGAGAGAGAGAGAGACAAGAATGCAGGCAGGTACATACACTCACTCACTCCGTGCTTCTACACCTGCATTGCTTGCTGTTTGGGGTTTTAGGCTGGGTTTCTGTACAGCACATTGAGATATCAGCTGATGTACGAAGGGCTTTATAAATACATTTGATTTGATTTGATTTGACTCTCTTAACTCTTGATTTAAAGAGTATAATGTGGGGCATGTGTTTCTGTGAGAGAAAAAGAGAGGAAACAAGAAAAGAGAGAGGGAGAGAAAGATGATTACACAGCAACAGCAGTATGGTTTGGTCATGATGCCTGGACCACCTGTAGGTTTCATCTATTGATTACTAACAACCCTGACAGTGAGCTGAGGTCCATGGAGACAGGAGGAGCATGGAGAGCTGAGGTCCATGGAGACAGGAGGAGTATGGAGAGCTGAGGTCCATGGAGACAGGAGGAGTATGGAGAAGCTGAGGTCCATGGAGACAGGAGGAGTATGGAGAGCTGAGGTCCATGGAGACAGGAGGAGTATGGAGAGCTGAGGTCCATGGAGACAGGAGGAGTATGGAGAGCTGAGGTCCATGGAGACAGGAGGAGTATGGAGAGCTGAGGTCCATGGAGACAGGAGGAGTATGGAGAGCTGAGGTCCATGGAGACAGGAGGAGTATGGAGAGCTGAGGTCCATGGAGACAGGAGGAGTATGGAGAGCTGAGGTCCATGGAGACAGGAGGAGTATGGAGAGCTGAGGTCCATGGAGACAGGAGGAGTATGGAGAGCTGAGGTCCATGGAGACAGGAGGAGTATGGAGAGCTGAGGTCCATGGAGACAGGAGGAGTATGGAGAGCTGAGGAGAGAGAGAGGGAGAGAGAGAGAGGAGAGAGAGGGGGGGGGAGAGAGGGAGGGGGGGAGAGAGGGAGGGGGGAGAGAGAGGGAGGGGAGAGATAGAGAGAGGCAGAGAGAGAGAGAGAGGAGAGAGAGAGGGAGAGAGAGAGAGGAGAGAGATAGAGGCAGAGAGGAGAGAGAGGAGAGAGGCAGAGAGAGGCAGAGAGGAGAGAGAGGAGAGAGATAGGGAGAGAGAGAGGAGAGAGAGAGAGGGGGGAGAGAGAGGGAGGAGAGAGAGGGAGGGGGGAGAGAGAGGGATGGGAGAGATAGAGAGAGGCAGAGAGAGAGAGAGGAGAGAGAGAGGGAGAGAGAGAGGAGAGAGATAGAGAGAGGCAGAGAGGAGAGAGAGGAGAGAGAGAGGGAGAGAGAGAGAGGAGAGAGAGAGAGGAGAGAGAGAGAGGGGGGAGAGAGAGGGAGGAGAGAGAGGGAGGAGAGAGAGAGGGAGGAGAGAGGAGAGAGAGGAGAGAGATAGGGAGAGAGAGAGGAGAGAGAGAGAGGGGGGAGAGAGAGAGAGGAGAGAGAGAGGGAGAGAGAGAGAGGAGAGAGAGAGAGGCAGAGAGGAGAGAGAGGAGAGAGATAGGGAGAGAGAGAGAGAGGAGAGAGAGAGAGGGGGGAGAGAGAAGGAGGAGAGAGAGGGAGGGGGAGAGAGAGGGAGGAGAGAGATAGAGAGAGGCAGAGAGAGAGAGAGGAGAGAGAGAGGGAGAGAGAGAGGAGAGAGATAGAGAGAGGCAGAGAGGAGAGAGAGGAGAGAGAGAGGGAAGAGAGAGGAGAGAGAGAGGAGGAGAGAGAGAGGGGGGAGAGAGAGGGAGGAGAGAGAGGGAGGAGAGAGAGAGGGAGGAGAGAGAGGGAGGAGAGAGAGAGAGAAATAAAGAGAGAGAAAGAGACAGAGAGAGAGTGAAAGAGGAAGATTTGTGGGATAAGTAGATTACCAAAGGGAAGGACAGATAAGTAGATGACCAAAGGGAAGGATAGATAAGTAGATAGTAGATGACCAAAGGGAAGGATAGATAAGTAGATAGTAGATGACCAAAGGGAAGGATAGATAAGTAGATAGTAGATGACCAAAGGGAAGGATAGATAAGTAGATGACCAAAGGGAAGGATAGATAAGTAGATGACCAAAGGGAAGGATAGATAAGTAGATGACCAAAGGGAAGGATAGATAAGTAGATAGTAGATGACCAAAGGGAAGGATAGATAAGTAGATGACCAAAGGGAAGGATAGATAAGTAGATGACCCAAAGGGAAGGATAGATAAGTAGATGACAAAAGGGAAGGATAGATAAGTAGATGACCAAAGGGAAGGATAGATAAGTAGATAGTAGAATGACCAAAGGGAATGATAGATAAGTATATTACCAAAGGGAAGGATAGATAAGTAGATGACCAAAGGGAAGGATAGATAAGTAGATGACCAAAGGGAAGGATAGATAAGTAGATAGTAGATGACCAAAGGGAAGGATAGATAAGTAGATAGTAGATGGCCAAAGGGAAGGATAGATAAGTAGATAGTAGATGACCAAAGGGAAGGATAGATAAGTAGATGACCAAAGGGAAGGATAGATAAGTAGATAGTAGATGACCAAAGGGAAGGATAGATAAGTAGATTACCAAAGGGAAGGATAGATAAGTAGATAGTAGATGACCAAAGGGAAGGATAGATAAGTAGATAGTAGATGACCAAAGGGAAGGATAGATAAGTAGATGACCAAAGGGAAGGATAGATAAGTAGATGACCAAAGGGAAGGATAGATAAGTAGATGACCAAAGGGAAGGATAGATAAGTAGATAGTAGATGACCAAAGGGAAGGATAGATAAGTAGATTACCAAAGGGAAGGATAGATAAGTAAGATAGTAGATGACCAAAGGGAAGGATAGATAAGTAGATGACCAAAGGGAAGGATAGATAAGTAGATGACCAAAGGGAAGGATAGATAAGTAGATGACCAAAGGGAAGGATAGATAAGTAGATGACCAAAGGGAAGGATAGATAAGTAGATGACCAAAGGGAAGGATAGATAAGTAGATGACCAAAGGGAAGGATAGATAAGTAGATAGTAGATGACCAAAAGGGAAGGATAGATAAAGTAAGATGACCAAGGGAAGGATAGATAAGTAGATGACCAAAGGGAAGGATAGATAAGTAGATGACCAAAGGGGAGGATAGATAAGTAGATAGTAGATGAACCAAAGGGAGGATAGATAAGTAGATAGTAGATGACCAAAGGAAGGATAGATAAGTAGATGACCAAAGGGAAGGATAGATAAGTAGATGACCCAAAGGGAAATGAATAGATAAGTAGATGACCAAAGGGAAGGATAGATAAGTAGATGACGCAAAAGGGAAGGATAGATAAGTAGATGACCAAAGGGAAGGATAGATAAGTAGATGACCAAAGGGAAGGATAGATAAGTAGATGACCAAAGGGAAGGATAGATAAGTAGATGACCAAAGGGAAGGATAGATAAGTAGATAGTAGATGACCAAAGGGAAGGATAGATAAGTAGATGACCAAAGGGAAGGATAGATAAGTAGATGACCAAAGGGAAGGATAGATAAGTAGATGACCAAAGGGAAGGATAGATAAGTAGATAGTAGATGACCAAAGGGAAGGATAGATAAAGTAGATGACCAAAGGGAAGGATAGATAAGTAGATGACCAAAGGGGAGGATAGATAAGTAGATAGTAGATGACCAAAGGGGAGGATAGATAAGTAGATAGTAGATGACCAAAGGGAAGGATAGATAAGTAGATGACCAAAGGGAAGGATAGATAAGTAGATGACCAAAGGGAATGATAGATAAGTAGATGACCAAAGGGAAGGATAGATAAGTAGATGACCAAAGGGAATGATAGATAAGTGAATGACCAAAGGGAAGGATAGATAAGTAGATGACCAAAGGGAATGATAGATAAGTAGATAGTAGATGACCAAAGGGAAGGATAGATAGTAGATGACCAAAGGGAAGGATAGATAAGTATATGACCAAAGGGAAGGATAGATAAGTAGATGACCGAAGGGAATGATAGATAAGTAGATAAGTGCACAGACATCAATTCGTTTTGTTTTTTTAAAACATACAATTCTGGATAATAATTTGCTTTGACAAATGATTTCAATCAATGCATAAAGTAGGGAGGATATGAGGTCATAAAGCTACACAGGGAGGATATGAGGTCATAAAGCTACACAGGGAGGATATGAGGTCATAAAGCTACACAGGGAGGATGCGAGGTCATAAATCCATGTTTTATTGGAGCTGCTCCTGATTATGAGGATGTAAGTCAGGGAAGACTGAGACACACACAGGAAGGCTGTCCCTTGAGGGGCACCTCCTCCTTCTCCTAATCTTCCTCTCCTCCTTCTCCTCATCCTCTTCTCCTCCTCCTCTCCTCTCCTCTCCTCCTCCTCTCCTCTCCTCTCCTCCTCTCCTCTCCTCTCCTCCTCCTCTCCTCTCCTCTCTCTCCTCTCCTCTCCTCTCCTCTCCTCTCCTCTCTCTCTCCTTCTCTCTCTCCTCTCCTCTCCTCTCCTCTCCTCTCCCCTCCTCCTCCTCTCCTCGTCTCTCCTCTTCCCCCGATGTCCTTCTCCTCTCCGTCTCCTTTCTCCTCCTCCTCCTCCTCCTCCTCTCCTCTCCTCTCCTCTCCTCTCCTCTCCTCTCCTCTCCTCTCTCTCCTCCTCTCCTCTCCCTCTCTCCTCTCCTCTCCTCTCCTCTCCTCTCCTCCTCCTCTCCTCTCCTCCTCTCCTCTCCTCGTCCTCTTCTCCTCGTCCTCTTCTCTCCTCTCCTCTCCTCCTCTCTCTCCCCTCCTCTCCTCTCCTCTCCTCCTTCTCCTCCTCTTCTCCTCTCCTCTCCTCTCCTCTCCCTCTCCTCTCCTCTCCTCTCCTCTCCTCTCCTCTCCTCTCTCTCCTCCTCCTCTCCCTCCTCCTCTCTCCTCTCCTCCTCTCCTCTCCTCGCCTCTCCTCTCCTCTCCTCCTTCTCCTCTCTTCTCTCCCCTCTCCTCTCCTCTCCTCCTCTCTCCTCCTCTCTCTCCTCTCCCTCTCCTCTTCTCTCCTCCCTCCTCTCCTCTCCTCTCCTTCCTCCTCTCCTCCTCCTCTCCTCTCCTCCTCCTCTCCTCTCCTCCTCTCCTCGTCCTCTTCTCCTCCTCCTCTCCTCTCCTCTTCTCCTCCTCCTCTCCTCTCTCCTTCTCTCCTCCTCCCTCTCCTCTCCTCCTCCTCCTCCTCTCCTCTCCTCTCTCCTCTCCCTCGTCCTCTTCTCCTCCTCCTCCTCTCCTCTTCTCCTCCCTCTCCTCTCTCTCCTCTCCTCCTCCTCTCCTCTCCTCTCCTCCTTCTCCTCCTCTTCCTCTCTCCTCTCCCTCCTTCTCCTCCTCCTCTCCTTCTCCTCCTCTCCTTCTCCTCCTCTCCTCTTCTCCTCTCCTTCTCCTCCTCTCTCCTTCTCCTCCTCTCCTTCTCCTCCTCTCCTTCTCCTCCTCTTCTCCTCTCCTCTCCTCCTCTCCTCTCCTCCTCCTCTCCTCTCCTCTCTTCCTCCTCTCCTCTCCTCCTCTCCTCTCCTCGTCCTCTTCTCCTCCTCCTCTCCTCTCCTCTTCTCCTCCTCCTCTCTCTCCTCTCTCCTCTCCTTCCTCCTCCTCTCCTCTTCCCTCTCCTCTCCTCCTTCTCTCCTCTCTCCTCTCCTCTCCTCTTTCTCCTCCTCCTCTCCTTCTCCTCCTCTCCTTCTCCTTCTCCTCCTCTCCTCTCCTCTTCTCCTCTCCTTCTCCTCCTCTCCTTCTCCTCCTCTCCTCTCCTCCTCTCCTCTCCTCGTCCTCTTCTCCTCCTCCTCTCCTCTCCTCTTCTCCCTCTCTCCTCTCCTCCTCTCCTCTCCTCTTCTCCTCCTCTCCTCTCCTCTCCTCCTTCTCCTCCTC
>NW_022262640.1:41551-46551 GCF_002021735.2 Oncorhynchus kisutch | reverse complement strand
GGTGATGGAGACAGGAGGTCCATCAGCAGGGTCAGTGGTGGTGATGGAGGCAGGAGGTCCATCAGCAGGGTCAGTGGTGGTGATGGAGGCAGGAGGTCATCAGCAGGGTCAGTGGTGGTGATGGAGGCAGGAGGTCCATCAGCAGGGTCAGTGGTGGTGATGGAGGCAGGAGGTCCATCAGCAGGGTCAGTGGTGGTGATGGAGGCAGGAGGTCCATCAGCAGGGTCAGTGGTGGTGATGGAGGCAGGAGGTCCATCAGCAGGGTCAGTGGTGGTGATGGAGGCAGGAGGTCCATCAGCAGGGTCAGTGGTGGTGATGGAGGCAGGAGGTCCATCAGCAGGGTCAGTGGTGGTGATGGAGGCAGGAGGTCCATCAGCAGGGTCAGTGGTGGTGATGGAGGCAGGATGTCCATCAGCAGGGTCAGTGGTGGTGATGGAGGCAGGAGGTCCATCAGCAGGGTCAGTGGTGGTGATGGAGGCAGGAGGTCCATCAGCAGGGTCCATCAGCAGGTCAGTGGTGGTGATGGAGGCAGGAGGTCCATCAGCAGGGTCAGTGGTGGTGATGGAGGCAGGAGGTCCATCAGCAGGGTCTGTGGTGGTGATGGAGGCAGGAGGTCCATCAGCAGGGTCTGTGGTGGTGATGGAGGCAGGAGGTCCATCAGCAGGGTCAGTGGTGGTGATGGAGGCAGGAGGTCCATCAGCAGGGTCAGTGGTGGTGATGGAGGCAGGAGGTCCATCAGCAGGGGTCAGTGGTGGTGATGGAGGCAGGAGGTCCATCAGCAGGGTCAGTGGTGGTGATGGAGGCAGGAGGTCCATCAGCAGGGTCAGTGGAGGTGATGGAGGCAGGAGGTCCATCAGCAGGGTCAGTGGTGGTGATGGAGGCAGGAGGTCCATCAGCAGGGTCAGTGGTGGTGATGGAGGCAGGAGGTCCATCAGCAGGGTCAGTGGTGGTGATGGAGGCAGGAGGTCCATCAGCAGGGTCAGTGGTGGTGATGGAGGCAGCAGGTCCATCAGCAGGGTCAGTGGTGGTGATGGAGGCAGGAGGTCCATCAGCAGGGTCAGTGGTGGTGATGGAGGCAGGAGGTCCATCAGCAGGGTCAGTGGTGGTGATGGAGGCAGGAGGTCCATCAGCAGGGTCAGTGGTGGTGATGGAGGCAGGAGGTCCATCAGCAGGGTCAGTGGTGGTGATGGAGGCAGGAGGTCCATCAGCAGGGTCAGTGGTGGTGATGGAGGCAGCAGGTCCATCAGCAGGGTCAGTGGTGGTGATGGAGGCAGGAGGTCCATCAGCAGGGTCAGTGGTGGTGATGGAGGCAGGAGGTCCATCAGCAGGGTCAGTGGTGGTGATGGAGGCAGGAGGTCCATCAGCAGGGTCAGTGGTGGTGATGGAGGCAGCAGGTCCATCAGCAGGGTCAGTGGTGGTGATGGAGGCAAGGAGGTCCATCAGCAGGGTCAGTGGTGGTGATGGAGGCAGCAGGTCCATCAGCAGGGTCAGTGGTGACGATGGAGGTGGAGGCAGCAGTGAGGTGCGGTTTTATTACATGGCCTACAGACTGTCTCAGCCTCATCCCCAGCCCAGGCACACCAACCAACCAACCAAGCTGTCAGCCAGGCTGGGGGAAGCTTTGCTCCAAGGCCCCAGGACCAGATGAGTCCCCTCTGCAGTAGTGTAGTGTATCCCCTCCACCCTAGCCTCTCCTCTCCTCCCTCCATCTCTCCACGGAGCCCGCTGGGACCAGAGGGGGATTAGTATGGTAATAGTATCACCTTGCTACCCTTCACACACACACACACACACACACACACACATACACACACACATACACATACACACATACACACATACACATTCCTCTTCTAGGTTACCACAGCTGGGGAGGGCAGTCATTACAAGTATTGTGGCAATCTGTTTGGGAGGGATGGAGGGAAGGAAGGAGGGGAGGGAGGGATGGAGGGAGGGAGGGAGGGAGGGAGGGAGGCAGGGAGGGAGGGAGGGATGAAGGGAGGGATGAAGGGAGGGAAGGGAAGGGATGAAGGGAGGGAGGGAGGGATGAAGGGAGGGATGAAGGGAGGGATGAATGAGGGAGGAGGGAGGGATGAAGGGAGGGCAGGGAGGGATGGAGGGAGGGGAGGGATGGAGGGAGGGAGGGAGGGAGGGAGGGAGGGGAGGGAGGGAGGAGGGAGGGAGGGAGGGAGGGGAGGGAGGGGGGAGGGGAGGAGGGAGGGAGGGAGGGAGGAGGGAGGGAGGGAGGGAGGGGAGGGAGGGAGGGAGGGAGGATGAGTGTCACATACATAGATCCACTTAAAACATGATTAAAATGTGTGTGTGGGACCAGGGATAAATAAAATGCTAAACTTGTTATGAACACCTTATATCAAGTCCCGTCAGAACGGCAGACATAAATCTCTATTTCTCCTCTCCTTCATTTCTATTGTATTACCGGCCTCTCGTATTACACTGTATATTCAGGAGGGCCTGTGGGCGCATTGTGCATAAATACGACTTGAAAATTACTTTCCATCTCTGATGTCTCATATTCATGGCGGTCCATATCGTAGCAGGGACACGTTCATGTCATAGACATCTGGTGGAATGCAAACAGGGTAACAGGAAGTAAAACAGCAAGGTTTTCACTCTGGACTTCCTGTGTCGTTGTCTGGCTCTATAACGGGTCACTTTTACCAAACACAAACCATCCACTCTAAACAGGTTTCATGGACACAGAATAAACCTAATCCACAACTACAAAAAAAACACAGCATTTCTTTTTAGTCCCGGGGCTAGGTATGATCTGGTATGATCTGGTATGATCTGGTATGATCTGGTATGATCTGGTATAATCTGGTATGATCTGGTATAATCTGGTATGATCTGGTATGATCTGGTATGATCTGGTATAATCTGGTATGATCTGGTATAATCTGGTATGATCTGGTATGATCTGGTATGATCTGGTATAATCTGGTATGATCTGGTATGATCTGGTATGATCTGGTATAATCTGGTATGATCTGGTATGATCTGGTATGATCTGGTATAATCTGGTATGATCTGGTATAATCTTGTATGATCTGGTATAATCTGGTATGATCTGGTATAATCTGGTATAATCAGGTATGATCTGGTATAATCTGGTATAATCTGGTATGATCTGGTATGATCTGGTATGATCTGGTATAATCTGGTATGATCTGGTATGATCTGGTATAATCTGGTATGATCTGGTATAATCTTGTATGATCTGGTATAATCTGGTATGATCTGGTATAATCTGGTATGATCTGGTATAATCTGGTATGATCTGGTATGATCTGGTATAATCTGGTATGATCTGGTATAATCTGGTATGATCTGGTATAATCTGGTATGATCTGTGTCTGGGAAACCAGCCCCTTTGTTCTCCAACAGTTCAACAGATACAACAAATCTGCCAGAGACACAAAACAATAAAACAAGTCTGTCAGGTGACAAATTATTATCCCAGTCTCTTCCTGTTGAGCCCTTTGGGAGGAAATGACCTGCGAAGGACTGGGCCAACATACAACATACATACAACATACATACAACATACATACAACATACAACAATTACATACAACATTCATACAACATACATACAACATACATACAACATACATACAACATACATACAACTTACATACAACATACAACAATTACATACAACATACATACAACAATTACATACAACAATTACATACAACATACATACAACAATTACATACAACATTCATACAACATACATACAACATACATACAACTTACATACAACATACAACAATTACATACAACATACATACAACAATTACATACAACAATTACATACAACATACATACAACAATTACATACAACAATTACATACAACATACATACAACAATTACATACAACAATTACATACAACATACATACAACAATTACATACAACATACATACAACAATTACATACAACAATTACATACAACATACATACAACAATTACATACAACAATTACATACAACATACATACAACAATTACATACAACATACATACAACAATTACATACAACAATTACATACAACATACATACAACAATTACATACAACATACATACAACATACATACAATATACATACAACATACATACAACATACATACAACATACAACAATTACATACAGCATTCATACAACATACATACAACATACATACAACATACATACAACTTACATACAACATACATACAACTTACATACAACATACAACAATTACATACAACATACATACAACAATTACATACAACAGTTACATACAACATACATACAACAATTACATACAACAATTACATACAACATACATACAACTTACATACAACATACAACAATTACATACAACATACATACAACATACATACATTACACGCAACATACATACAACATACGTACAACCTATATACAACATGTATACATACATACATACAACATACATACATATAGTGCAGGTGCATTTATACGGAGACTTGATTACACACAGGTGGATTGTATTTATCATCATTAGTCATTTAGGTCAACATTGGATCATTCAGAGATCCTCACTGAACTTCTGGAGATAGTTTGCTGCACTGAAAGTAAATGGGCTGAATAATTTTGCACGCCCAATTTTTCAGTTTTTGATTTGTTAAAAAAGTTTGAAATATCCAATAAATGTCGTTCCACTTCATGATTGTGTCCCACTTGTTGTTGATTCTTCACCAAAAAATACAGTTTTATATCTTTATGTTTGAAGCCTGAAATGTGGCAAAAGGTCGCAAAGTTCAAGGGGGCCGAATACTTTCGCAAGGCACTGTACATACATATGTGTATGTTATACGGTCAAAACAACACAAACTGATCTGGGACCAGGCTATATAATCATATGGTCAAAACAACACAAACTGATCTGGGACCAGGCTACATAATCATATGGTCAAAACAACACAAACTGAACTGAGACCAGGCTATATAATTA
>NW_022262640.1:0-41451 GCF_002021735.2 Oncorhynchus kisutch | reverse complement strand
GAGGGCAGCTGAGGGAGAGAGGGAGGAGAGGAGGGCTTTTTGTTTTGACTTTATAGAGGGCAACTAAGAGAGAGAGGGAGGAGAGGAGAGGAGGGGAAGAGGGCTTTTTGTTTGACTTTTATAAGAGGGCAGCTGAGGAGAGAGGGAGGCGAGGAGGGGAGGAGGAGAGGAGGGGAAGAGGGCTTTTTGTTTTGACTTTATTGAGGGCAGCTGAGGAGAGAGCGGGAGGAGAGGAGGGAGGAGGAGAGGAGGGGAAGAGGGCTTTTTGTTTTTGACCTTATAGAGGGCAGCTGAGGGAGAGAGGGAGGAGAGGAGGGAAGAGGGGCTTTTTGTTTTGACCTTATAGAGGGCCAGCTGAGAGAGAGAGGGAGGAGAGGAGAGGAGGGGAAGAGGGCTTTTTGTTTGACTTTATCGAGGGCAGCTGAGGGAGAGAGGGAGGAGAGGAGGGCTTTTTGTTTTGACTTTATAGAGGGCAACTAAGAGAGAGAGGGAGGAGAGGAGAGGAGGGGAAGAGGGCCTTTTTGTTTTTGACCTTTATAGAGGGCAGCTGAGGGAGAGAGGGAGGAGAGGAGGGAAGAGGGCTTTTTGTTTTGACCTTATAGGGGCAGCTGAGAGAGAGAGGAGGAGAGAGGAGAGGAGGGGAAGAGGCTTTTTGTTTTGACTTTTATAGAGGAGCTGAGGGAGAGAGGCGGAGAGGAGGGCTTTTTGTTTTGACTTTATAGAGGGCAACTAAGAGAGAGAGGGAGGAGAGAGAGAGGAGGGAAGAGGGCTTTTTTGTTTTGACTTTATAGAGGGAGCTGAGGAGAGAGGGAGGCGAGGAGGGAGGGAGGAGAGGAGGGGAAGAGGGCTTTTTGTTTTGACTTTATAGAGGCAGCTGAGGGAGAGGAGAGGGGGAGAGGAGAGGAGGGGAGGAGGAGGAGGGGGAAGAGGGCTTTTTGTTTTGACCTTATAGAGGGCAGCTGAGGGAGAGGGAAGAGAGGAGAGGAGGGAGGGGAGGAGAGGAGGGGAAGAGGGGAGGAGGGGAAGAGGGCTTTTTTTTTACTTTTATAGAGGGCAGCTGAGAGAGAGAGGGAGGCGAGGAGGGAGGGAGGAGAGGAGGGGAAGAGGGCTTTTTGTTTTGACTTTATAGAGGGCAGCTGAGGGAGAGAGGGAGATGAGGAGGGCTTTTTGTTTTGACTTTATAGAGGGCAGCTGAGGGAGAGAGGGGAGGAGAGGAGGGCTTTTTTGTTTTGACTTTATAGAGGACAGCTGAGGGAGAGGAGGGAGGGAAGGAGGGGAGGAGGGGAAGGGAGGAGGGAAGGGCTTGTTCAAAGTGCTGCAGTGATGTAGTCTCTCTCTGTAACTTGATCTACTGATAGTTCTCCTTGAAGAGTCAACTAGACTCCTCTCCCTGTGTGATGGCTGGGGGAGGTTAGCATCTTAGCATCTTAGCATGATGCTAACTCCTATGATCAACTAGACTCCTCCCCCTGTGTGATGGCTGGGGGAGGTTAGCATATTAGCATGATGCTAACTCCTATGATCAACTAGACTCCTCTCCCTGTGTGATGGCTGGGGGAGGTTAGCATCTTAGCATGATGCTAACTCCTATGATCAACTAGACTCCTCTCCCTGTGTGAGGGCTGGGGGAGGTTAGCATCTTAGCATCTTAGCATGATGCTAACTCCTATGATCAACTAGACTCCTCCCCTGTCTGAGGGCTGGGGGAGGTTAGCATCTTAGCATGATGCTAACTCCTATGATCAACTAGACTCCTCTCCCTGTGTGATGGCTGGGGAGGTTTAGCATCTTAGCATGATGCTAACTCCTATGATCAACTAGACTCCTCTCCCTGTGCTGAGGGCTGGGGGAGGTTAGCATCTTAGCATCTTAGCATGATGCTAACTCCTATGATCAACTAGACTCCTCCCCCTGTGTGATGGCTGGGGGAGGTTAGCATATTAGCATGATGCTAACTCCTATGATCAACTAGACTCCTCTCCCTGTGTGATGGCTGGGGGAGGTTAGCATCTTAGCATGATGCTAACTCCTATGATCAACTAGACTCCTCTCCCTGTGTGAGGGCTGCGGGGAGGTAGCATCTTAGCATCTTAGCATGATGCTAACTCCTATGATCAACTAGACTCCTCCCCTGTCTGAGGGCTGGGGGAGGTTAGCATCTTAGCATGATGCTAACTCCTATGATCAACTAGACTCTTCTCCCTGTGTGATGGCTGGGGAGGTTAGCATCTTAGCATGATGCTAACTCCTATGATCAACTAGACTCCTCTCCCTGTGTGATGGGCTGGGGGAGGTTAGCATCTTAGCATCTTAGCATGATGCTAACTCCTATGATCAACTAGACTCCTCTCCCTGTGTGAGGGCTGGGGGAGTTAGCATCTTAGCATGATGCTAACTCTATGATCAACTAGACTCCTCTCCCTGTGTGATGGCTGGGGGAGGTTAGCATCTTAGCATGATGCTAACTCCTATGATCAACTAGACTCCTTCTCCCTGTGTGATGGCTGGGGGAGGTTAGCATCTTAGCATGATGCTAACTCCTATGATCAACTAGACTCCTCTCCCTGTGTGATGGCTGGGGGAGGTTAGCATCTTAGCATCTTAGCATGATGCTAACTCCTATGATCAACTAGACTCCTCTCCCTGTGTGATGGCTGGGGGAGGTTAGCATCTAGCATGATGCTAACTCCTATGATCAACTAGACTCCTCTCCCTGTGTGATGGCTGGGGGAGGTTAGCATCTTAGCATGATGCTAACTCCTATGATCAACTAGACTCCTCTCCCTGTGTGATGGCTGGGGGAGGTTAGCATCTTAGCATGATGCTAACTCCTATGATCAACTAGACTCCTCCCCCTGTGTGATGGCTGGGGGAGTTAGCATCTTAGCATGATGCTAACTCCTATGCTCAACTAGACTCCTCTCCCTGTCTGAGGGCTGGGGGAGGTTAGCATCTTAGCATGATGCTAACTCCTATGCTGCAACATTAGGCTTCTACGACGTTGGTGAGACAAATTGCATTTGGTCGTTGTATCTCTTTTTAAATGGCTACAGGCGCCAGCAAGGTGTGTGTTGGTTAAAACACAACCAGTACACTAATGATAAAACATTAGTCTGTGTACCATGCAAACACACACACACACACACACACACACACACACACACACACACACACACACACACACACACACACACACACACACACACACACACACCACACACACACACACACACACACACACACATACACACACACACACACACACACACCGTGCTGTTGGGGCCTTATTAATTATTTGTGATCACTAGACTTCATATTGTGCTGCCGGGGGCCTGACTGGTCAGAGATGATGGCCACTTCCTGTTTGGATCGTTTTTATCTCCCCGGCTCTATTAGTGCCGTATTACCCCTCTAAGTATCCCTCTCTCCCTCTCTCTTCCTCTCTCTCCCTCTCTCTCCCCCCCTCCCCGTCTCCCGTACACAAGGACCAAAAGTGCAGGCACATCATTTATTGATAAGACAAAAAAAGAATGTAATGAAATTATCAATGTTCTTGAATTAATTATGAACATGATTAAGAAAACTAAAATCCTCCAGGAGCCAGCCAGGCTCTCATTACCAATTTAGTCCCAGGGATGTGGCTTTCATTCAGGACAGAAAGAGAGGAGAGGAGAAGAGAAACATCCAGGAAGCTAGACCCCACTGCAGAATGATCCTTCTCCCTGTCTCCGTGTGTGTTGGTCCCCTTTCCTGGACTGTGCAGGTCCCCTTCCCTGGGCCGTGCAGGTCCCCTTCCCTGGGCTGTGCTGGCTGTCTGCCTGTCTGTCTGCCTGGCTGTCTGTCTCTGGCTGTATCTACACAGTAGTGTCTCTGTTTCTACTAGACTTTAATGTATAACCCCTGCTGATTGCACTGTGGCCTTTGACCAGAGAGAGGACCTGTCGTACTCCTGAAACAGCCTCTAAAAGGTAAGAGAAACAGTTGTGTGTGTGTGTGTGTGTGGAAGCTGGACGGCTTCTAGTGAGGATCACTCTGCTTGTAGAATGGTTAATGTTGTCGTAGGACCCGTTGTCCTGGTAACGGAATGGCTTCTTTCTGGGAGTTTTTTACTTCATTTATTAATTGTTGTTGTAACAATTTACTTTAGCATGATCTAGAATGTAACATTTTCTAGACTTCGAGATTATATTTCTTATTTTTTTTAAAGTTAAATTTATGATTGGTTTGTTATGGTAATAAATGTGACTGATTTGGTTTCAGAAAAGAAAAATGGCTTTCTGTTTATTCTGTTAATTTTATTTAAAAAAATAAAAAATAAAAAAATGGTATAAAATATACTAATGGCTTTCTGTTTATTCTGTTTATTTAAAAAATATGTATATATTAAATTAATTGTATAAAATATAGTAATGGTTCCGTCTTGAAGATAGAAATGTAAGAAGTAGTATTTTCCATTTGCCTCAGTCGACCCTTTGGTTATAACGCCAAACTGATTGACAGGGTTGTAATTTCCATGGTAACTACAGGGGCTTTAGAATGCAAGGCAACTGACCAATGGGGTTTATGACAGCTACTGCTTGCAGACTTACAACACAAATCCAACTCTCTGCTCTGATTGGATAAATCACTGAACTATTGTGGAAAATGTAAACACAAGTCGGAACTCTGCTACTTAGGCCATTGTCAGAAATGACTCTCTTCAGTACCAGACTTTGATAAAAAAAATTTTATATATATATATATATATATATATATATATTTAAATGTTAGTATATTATATTTAAAAAAATGTTAGTATATTATCAGGATTTTTTTCATAAATAAATAAAGTAAATGTCTGAGTTAAAATACAGAATTGAATTACAATGTAGAGACACGACAGTTGTAACTGGTGAGGTCAGAACATGTTAAATAAACTGTGGAAAATATAGATAGATCAAAAAATATATTGTAATTTGTAAAGATTCAGTTTGAAATATTATTTTGTTTTATAACTTTCTTTTCTGAAATAATGACTTTTTAATTTAAAATGTTTAATGTACTTTATTACGCAAAAAATTCCTTTGAAGGGAAGCAGGAGTTGAGAATGTGTATAACAAAGCAGAGTGACATGGGAGACAGTCTAGAGGAGACCGTCTAGAGGAGACCGTCTAGAGGAGAAAGTCTAGAGGAGACAGTCTAGAGGAGACCGTCTAGAGGAGAAAGTCTAGAGGAGACAGTCTAGAGGAGACCGTCTAGAGGAGACCGTCTAGAGGAGACAGTCTAGAGGAGACAGTCTACAGGAGACAGTCTAGAGGAGACCGTCTAGAGGAGACAGTCTAGAGGAGACAGTCTAGAGGAGACAGTCTAGAGGAGACAGTCTAGAGGAGAAAGTCTAGAGGAGACAGTCTACAGGAGACAGTCTAGAGGAGACCGTCTAGAGGAGACCGTCTAGAGGAGACAGTCTAGAGGAGACCGTCTAGAGGAGACCGTCTAGAGGAGACCGTCTAGAGGAGAAAGTCTAGAGGAGACAGTCTAGAGGAGACCGTCTAGAGGAGACCGTCTAGAGGAGACAGTCTAGAGGAGACCGTCTAGAGGAGACCGTCTAGAGGAGACCGTCTAGAGGAGACAGTCTAGAGGAGAAAGTCTAGAGGAGACAGTCTACAGGAGACAGTCTAGAGGAGACCGTCTAGAGGAGACAGTCTAGAGGAGAAAGTCTAGAGGAGACAGTCTAGAGGAGACAGTCTACAGGAGACAGTCTAGAGGAGACCGTCTAGAGGAGACAGTCTAGAGGAGACCGTCTAGAGGAGACAGTCTAGAGGAGACAGTCTAGAGGAGTCAGTCTACAGGAGACAGTCTAGAGGAGACCGTCTAGAGGAGACAGTCTAGAGGAGACCGTCTAGAGGAGCCCGTCTAGAGGAGAAAGTCTAGAGGAGACAGTCTAGAGGAGGCAGTCTAGAGGAGGCAGGCTAGAGGAGACCGTCTAGAGGAGACCGTCTAGAGGAGACCGTCTAGAGGAGACCGTCTAGAGGAGACAGTCTAGAGGAGACAGTCTAGAGGAGGCAGGCTAGAGGAGACCGTCTAGAGGAGACAGTCTAGAGGAGACCGTCTAGAGGAGAAAGTCTAGAGGAGACCGTCTAGAGGAGACAGTCTAGAGGAGACAGTCTAGAGGAGACCGTCTAGAGGAGAAAGTCTAGAGGAGACAGTCTAGAGGAGACCGTCTAGAGGAGACAGTCTAGAGGAGAAAGTCTAGAGGAGAAAGTCTAGAGGAGACCGTCTAGAGGAGACCGTCTAGAGGAGAAAGTCTAGAGGAGACAGTCTAGAGGAGGACCGTCTAGAGGAGACAGTCTAGAGGAGAAAGTCTAGAGGAGAAAGTCTAGAGGAGACAGTCTAGAGGAGACCGTTCTAGAGGAGACAGTCTAGAGGAGACCGTCTAGAGGAGACCGTCTAGAGGAGACAGTCTAGAGGAGAAAGTCTAGAGGAGACAGTCTAGAGGAGACCGTCTAGAGGAGACCGTCTAGAGGAGACCGTCTAGAGGAGACAGTCTAGAGGAGACAGTCTAGAGGAGACCGTCTAGAGGAGACCGTCTAGAGGAGACCGTCTAGAGGAGACCGTCTAGAGGAGAAAGTCTAGAGGAGACAGTCTAGAGGAGACCGTCTAGAGGAGACCGTCTAGAGGAGACCGTCTAGAGGAGACCGTCTAGAGGAGAAAGTCTAGAGGAGAAAGTCTAGAGGAGAAAGTCTAGAGGAGACAGTCTACAGGAGACAGTCTAGAGGAGACCGTCTAGAGGAGACAGTCTAGAGGAGACAGTCTAGAGGAGACCGTCTAGAGGAGACCGTCTAGAGGAGACAGTCTAGAGGAGACAGTCTAGAGGAGACAGTCTAGAGGAGACAGTCTAGAGGAGACAGTCTAGAGGAGACAGTCTAGAGGAGGCAGTCTAGAGGAGAAAGTCTAGAGGAGAAAGTCTAGAGGAGACAGTCTAGAGGACACAGTCTAGAGGAGGCAGTCTAGAGGAGGCAGTCTAGAGAAGGCAGTCTAGAGGAGACAGTCTAGAGGAGGCAGTCTAGAGGAGGCAGTCTAGAGGAGACAGTCTAGAGGAGACAAATACTGTCTATTGGGAGGTACGGTCAGTCACATGGGAGACAGTCTAGAGGAGACAATACTGTCTATTGGGAGGTACGGTCAGTCACATGGGAGACAGTCTAGAGGAGACAATACTGTCTATTGGGAGGTACGGTCAGTCACATGGGAGACAGTCTAGAGGAGACAATACTGTCTTAGAGACATTAGTCTCTAAGTAATGTTTGATGTAAACATGACATGGCTGAGAGGCTAGCACAACACTCAATTCTAGTTGTCCTTTTAGTCTCTAGTTTATCCTGTCTTCTAGTCCTCATTTAGTCTCTAGTGCATCCTGTCTTCTAGTCCTCCTTTAGTCTCTAGTGGATCCTGTCTTCTAGTCATCCTTTAGTCTCTAGTGGATCCTGTCTTCTAGTCATCCTTTAGTCTCTAGTGGATCCTGTCTTCTAGTCATCCTTTAGTCTCTAGTGATCCTGTTCTAGTCCTCATTTAGTCTCTATTGCATCCTGTCTTCTAGTCATCCTTTAGTCTCTAGTGGATCCTGTTCTAGTCCTCATTTAGTCTCTAGTGGATCCTGTTCTAGTCATCCTTTAGTCTCTAGTGGATCCTGTTCTAGTCCTTCTTTAGCCTCTAGTGGATCCTGTTCTAGTCATCTTTTAGTCTCTAGTTTTTCCTGTCTTCTAGTCCTCCTTTAGCCTCTAGTGGATCCTGTTCTAGTCCTCCTTTAGTCTCTAGTGGATCCTGTTCTAGTCCTCATTTAGTCTCTAGTGGATCCTGTTCTAGTCATCCTTTAGTCTCTAGTGGATCCTGTTCTAGTCCTCCTTTAGTCTCTAGTGGATCCTGTTCTAGTCATCCTTTAGTCTCTAGTGGATCCTGTTCTAGTCCTCATTTAGTCTCTAGTGGATCCTGTTCTAGTCCTCATTTAGTCTCTAGTGGATCCTGTTCTAGTCCTCCTTTAGTCTTTAGTGGATCCTGTTCTAGTCCTCATTTAGTCTCTAGTGGATCCTGTTCTAGTCCTCCTTTAGTCTCTAGTGGATCCTGTTCTAGTCCTCATTTAGTCTTTAGTGGATCCTGTTCAGTCCTCATTTAGTCTCTAGTGGATCCTGTTCTAGTCCTCATTTAGTCTCTAGTGGATCCTGTTCTAGTCCTCATTTAGTCTCTAGTGGATCCTGTTCTAGTCATCATTTAGTCTCTAGTGGATCCTGTTCTAGTCCTCATTTAGTCTCTAGTGGATCCTGTTCTAGTCCTCCTTTAGTCTCTAGTGGATCCTGTTCTAGTCATCATTTAGTCTCTAGTGGATCCTGTTCTAGTCCTCATTTAGTCTCTAGTGGATCCTGTTCTAGTCCTCATTTAGTCTCTAGTGGATCCTGTTCTAGTCCTCATTTAGTCTCTAGTGGATCCTGTTCTAGTTGTCCTTTAGTCTCTAGTGGATCCTGTTCTAGTCCTCCTTTAGTCTCTAGTGGATCCTGTTCTAGTCATCATTTAGTCTCTAGTGGATCCTGTCTTCTAGTCCTCATTTAGTCTCTAGTGGATCCTGTTCTAGTCCTCCTTTAGTCTCTAGTGGATCCTGTTCTAGTCCTCCTTAGTCTCTAGTGCATCCTGTTCTAGTCATCATTTAGTCTCTAGTGGATCCTGTCTTCTAATCAGCCTTTAGTCTCTAGTGCATCCTGTCTTCTAATCAGCCTTTAGTCTCTAGTGCATCCTGTCTTCTAATCAGCCTTTAGTCTCTAGTGCATCCTGTCTTCTAATCAGCCTTAGTCTCTAGTGGATCCTGTTCTAGTCCTCATTTAGTCTCTAGTGGATCCTGGTTCTAGTCCTCATTTAGTCTCTAGTGGATCCTGTTCTAGTCCTCATTTAGTCTCTAGTGGATCCTGTCTTCTAATCAGCCTTTAGTCTCTAGTGGATCCTGTCTTCTAATCAGCCTTTTGTCTCTAGTTGATCCTGTTCTAGTCCTCATTTAGTCTCTAGTGGATCCTGTTCTAGTCCTCATTTAGTCTCTAGTGGATCCTGTTCTAGTCCTCATTTAGTCTCTAGTGGATCCTGTTCTAGTCCTCATTTAGTCTCTAGTTGATCCTGTTCTAGTCCTCATTTAGTCTCTAGTGGATCCTGTTCTAGTCCTCATTTAGTCTCTAGTTGATCCTGTTCTAGTCCTCATTTAGTCTCTAGTGGATCCTGTTCTAGTCCTCATTTAGTCTCTAGTGGATCCTGTTCTAGTCCTCATTTAGTCTCTAGTGGATCCTGTTCTAGTCCCCATTTAGTCTCTAGTGGATCCTGTTCTAGTCCTCCTTTAGTCTCTAGTGGATCCTGTTCTAGTCTTCCTTTAGTCTCTAGTGGATCCTGTTCTAGTCCTCATTTAGTCTCTAGTGGATCCTGTTCTAGTCCTCATTTAGTCTCTAGTGGATCCTGTTCTAGTTGTCCTTTAGTCTCTAGTGGATCCTGTCTTCTAATCAGCCTTTAGTCTCTAGTGGATCCTGTTCTAGTCCTCCTTTAGTCTCTAGTGGATCCTGTTCTAGTCCTCCTTTAGTCTCTAGTGGATCCTGTGTTTGCAACTAAAAGAGGTTGAAACACAGAAGTGTTTGTTGGTTGATATTATAAGTAAGGTTGAGGCAGATACAGAATGAAAAATAAAGACAGACAGAGAGAGACAAAGAAAAAGAGAGAGAGAGTATTGGTTGGGTTTGCTGAGAGGTTAATGGCACTCCTCTTCCTCCTCTTCCTCCAGTCTTGAGAATTGATCCAGAGTATTGGATTGAACATAAAGCTGTTGTTACTGGATATGCCCCTGCTGCTGCTGTTATCTATTAGTCTGCTCTCTCCCTCCCTCCCTCTCCCTCTCTCCCTCCCCTCCCTCTCCCTCTCTCCCCTCCCTCTCCCTCTCTCTCTCTCTCTCTCTCTCCCTCTCTCCCTCTGTCTCTCTCTCTCTCTCCCTCCCTCTCCCTCTCTCCCTCCCTCTCCCTCTCTCTCTCTCTCTCTCTCACTCTCTCACTCTCTCACTCTGTCTCTCTCATCTCTCTCTCTCTCTCTGTCTCTCTCTCTCTGTCTCTCTCTCTGTCTCTCTCTGTCTCTCTCTCTCTGTCTCTCTCTCTGTCTCTCTCTCTGTCTCTCTCTCTGTCTCTCTCTCTCTCTCCCTGTTCTCTCTCTTTCTCTCTCTGTCTCTCCTCTCTCTCTCTCTCCCTGTCTCTCTCTCCCTGTCTCTCTCTCTCCCTGTGTCTGTCTCTCTCTCTCTCCCTCCGTCTCTCCCTGTCTCTCTCTTTCTTTCTCTCTCCCTCTCTCCCTTTCTCTCCCGTCTCTCTCTCTCTCTCTCTCTGATGGCCTGGATAAGAAATGCTTACCAAGAGGATACACGCAGACACAAACACAGAGAGAGAGAAGAGAGACACAGCCCTGCAGGGGAGATATGGTTTCCCTCCCCGTCCCTAAGGGAACAACTACCACATGCTGCTAGCTCAGGAACTTTTTATCTCGTCCTGCAAATTCAGACCCTTATCAAGTTACTGCTGGGCCTGGCCTACTGAACTGCCTGTGTCACAAACACCACCCTATTCCCTACATAGTGCACTACTTTTGACCAGAGCCATTACAAGTAGTGTGCCATCACAGAACCAGACGTTCAGACCCATCTCACATGAGAAAGGAGGGGGCTAGTCATTAAGATGCATCTGCTTTTCACAGATAACAATAAAAGGGTTTTTGTGGATCACTTTGTGCAAGTTTAAAGATATAGGTTTGTTTGGGCTGGATAGAACTCATTCTGCAGGTACAGTAAAGATAAAGCAACATGCTGCTGGTAAGTAGACCGGCTGGTGGTAAGTAGACCGGACTGTGGTAAGTAGAACCGGGCTGTGGGTAAGTAGAACCGGCTGTGAGTATGTAGGACCGCGACACGGAGTAGACCGGCATATGTTAGACCGGCTGTGGTACAGTAGACCGGCTGTGGTAAGTAGACCGGCTGATGGATAAGTAAGTACCGGCTGTGGTAAGTAGACCGGCTTTGTGTAAGTAGACCGGCCTGTGGTAAGTAGACCGGCTGTGGGGTATGTAGACCGGCTGTGGTAAGTAGACCGGCTGTGGTAAGTAGACCGGCTGTGGTAAGTAGATGGGCTGTGGTATGTAGACCGGCTGTGGTAAGTAGACCGGCTGTGGTATGTACGACCGGCGGTGGTGGTAATGTAGACCGGCTTGTGGTAAGTAGATGGGACTGTGGTAGTAGACCGGCTTGTGGGTAAGTAGACCGGCTTGTGGAGTATGTAGACCGGCTGTGAGTAAGTAGACCCCGGCTGTGGTAAGTAGAACCGGCTGTGGTATGTAGACACGGCTGTGGTAATAGACCGGCTGTGGTAAGTAGACCGGCTGTGGTATGTAGACCGGCTGCTGTGGTATGTAGACCGCTGTGGTAACTAAGTCGACCGGCGTAGTGGTAATGTAGAACCGGGCTCGTGGTAAGTAGACCGGCTGTGGGTAAGTAGTGGGCTGTGGTAAGTAGACCGGCTGTGGTAGTAGACGCTGTGGTAAGTAGACCGGCTGTGGTAAGTAGACGGCTGGTGGTAAGTAGACCGGCCTGTGGTAAGTAGATGGGCTGTGGTAAGTAGACCGGCTTGTGGAAGTAGACCGGCTGTGGTAAGTAGATGGGCTGTGGTAAGTAGACGCTGTGGTAAGTAGACCGGCTGTGGTAAGTAGACCGGCTGTGGTAAGTAGACCGGCTGTGGTAAGTAGATGGGCTGTGGTAAGTAGACCGGCTGTGGTAAGTAGACCGGCTGTGGTAAGTAGATGCTCGTGGTAAGTAGATGAGGCTGTGGTAAGATAGACCGACTGTGGTACAGTAGACCGGCTGTGGTAGTAGATGGGCCTGTGGGTAAGTAGATGGGCTGTGGTAAGTAGATGGGCTGTGGTAAGTAGACCGGCGCTGTTGGTACAGTAGGACCAGCTGTGGTAAGTAGATGGGCTGTGGTAAGTAGACCGGCTGTGGTGAGTAGATGGGCGTAGGCTGGTAAGTACGATGGGCTGTGGTAAGTAGATGCTCGTGGTAAGTAGATGTGGGGCTGTGGTAAGTAGACCGACTGTGGTAAGTAGAACCGGCTGTGGTAAGTTAGATGGGCTGTGGTAAGTAGATGGGCTGTGGTAAGTAGATGGGCTGTGGTAAGTAGACCGGCTGTGGTACGTAGACCAGCTGTGGTAGTAGATGGGCTGTGGTAAGTTAGACCGGCTGTGGTGAGTAGATGGGCTGTGGTAAGTAGATGGGGCTGTGGTAAGTAGACCGGCTGTGGTGAGTAGATGGGCTGTGGTAAGTAGACCGGCTGTGGTAAGTAGAATCGGCTTGTGGTAAGTAGATGGCGCCTGTGGTAAGTAGACCGGCTGTGGTAAGTAGACCGGCTGTGGTAGTAGATGGGCTGTGGTAAGTAGACCGGCTGTGGTAAGTAGATGGGCTGTGGTAAGTAGACCGGCTGTGGTAAGTAGACCGGCTGTGGTGAGTAGAACCGACTGTGGTGAGTAGATGGGCTGTGGTAAGTAGACCGACTGTGGTAAGTAGACAGGCTGTGGTAAGTAGATGGGCTGTGGTAAGTAGATGGGCTGTGGTAAGTAGATGGGCTGTGGTAAGTAGACCGGCTGTGGTGAGTAGATTGGGCTGTGGTAAGTAGATGGGCTGTGGTAAGTAGACAGGCTGTGGTAAGTAGACCGACTGTGGTAAGTAGACAGGCTGTGGTAAGTAGATGGGCTGTGGTAAGTAGATGGGCTGTGGTAAGTAGACCGGCTGTGGTAAGTAGACCGGCTGTGGTGAGTAGATGGGCTGTGGTAAGTAGATGGGCTGTGGTAAGTAGACAGGCTGTGGTAAGTAGACCGACTGTGGTAAGTAGACAGGCTGTGGTAAGTAGATGGGCTGTGGTAAGTAGATGGGCTGTGGTAAGTAGACCGGCTGTGGTAAGTAGACCGGCTGTGGTGAGTAGATGGGCTGTGGTAAGTAGACCGGCTGTGGTAAGTAGATGGGCTGTGGTAAGTAGACCGGCTGTGGTAAGTAGACCGGCTGTGGTGAGTAGACCGACTGTGGTGAGTAGATGGGCTGTGGTAAGTAGACCGACTGTGGTAAGTAGACATGCTGTGGTAAGTAGATGGGCTGTGGTAAGTAGACCGGCTGTGGTAAGTAGACCGGCTGTGGTAATTAGACCGGCTGTGGTAAGTAGATGCACTGTGGTAAGTAGAATGGGGCTGTGGTAAGTAGACCGACTGTGGTAAGTAGAACGGCTGTGGTAAGTAGATGGGCTGTGGTAAGTAGATGGGCTGTGGTAAGTAGATGGGCTGTGGTAAGTAGACCGGCTGTGGTAAAGTAGACCGCTGTGGTAAGTAGATGGGCTGGTGGTAAGTAGAACGGGGCTGTGGTAAGTAGACCGGCTGTGGTAAGTAGACCGGCTGTAGTAAGTAGACCGGCTGTGGTAAGTAGATCGGCTGTGGTAAGTAGATGGGCTGTGGTAAGTAGACCGGCTGTGGTAAGTAGACCGGCTGTGGTGAGTAGATGGGCTGTGGTAAGTAGACCGGCTGTGGTAAGTAGATGGGCTGTGGTAAGTAGATGGGCTGTGGTAAGTAGACAGGCTGTGGTAAGTAGACCGACTGTGGTAAGTAGACAGGCTGTGGTAAGTAGATGGGCTGTGGTAAGTAGAATGGCTGTGGTAAGTAGACCGGCTGTGGTAAGTAGACCGGCTGTGGTGAGTAGATGGGCTGTGGGTAAGTAGATGGGCTGTTGGTAAGTAGACAGGCTGTGGTGAGTAGATGGGCTGTGGTAAGTAGATGCGCTGTGGTAAGTAGATGGGCTGTGGTAAGTAGATGGGCTGTGGTAAGTAGATGCGCTGTGGTAAGTAGATGGGCTGTGGTAAGTAGATGCGCTGTGGTAAGTAGATGGGCTGTGGTGAGTAGATGGGGCTGTGGTAAGTAGATGGGCTGTGGTAAGTAGACAGGCTGTGGTGAGTAGATGGGCTGTGGTAAGTAGATGCGCTGTGGTAGTAGATGGGCTGTGGTAAGTAGATGGGCTGTGGTAAGTAGACCGGCTGTGGTAAGTAGACCGGCTGTGGTAAGTAGACCGGCTGTGGTAAGTAGACCGGCTGTGGTAAGTAGACCGGCTGTGGTAAGTAGACCGGCTGTGGTAAGTAGACCGGCTGTGGTAAGGTAGACCGGCTGTGGTAAGTAGATGGGCTGTGGTAAGTAGATGGGGCTGTGGTAAGTAGACCGGCTTGTGGTAAGTAGATCGGCTGTGGTAAGTAGATCGGCTGTGGTAAGTAGACCGGCTGTGGTGAGTAGATGGGCTGTGGTGAGTAGATGGGCTGTGGTAAGTAGACCGGCTGTGGTAAGTAGACAGGCTGTGGTAAGTAGATGGGCTGTGGTAAGTAGATGGGCTGTGGTAAGTAGACCGGCTGTGGTGAGTAGATGGGCTGTGGTAAGTAGACCGGCTGTGGTAAGTAGACAGGCTTGGTAAGTAGATGGGCTGTGGTAAGTAGATGGGCTTGTGGTAAGTAGACCGGCTTGGTGGAGTAGATGGGCTGTGGTGAGTAGATGGGCTGTGGTAAGTAGACCGGCTGTGGTAAGTAGATCGGCTGTGGTAAGTAGATGGGCTGTGGTAAGTAGATGGGCTGTGGTAAGTAGACCGGCTGTGGTAAGTAGACCGGCTGTGGTAAGTAGACCGGCTGTGGTGAGTAGATGGGCTGTGGTAAGTAGACCGGCTGTGGTGAGTAGATGGGCTGTGGTAAGTAGACCGGCTGTGGTGAGTAGATGGGCTGTGGTGAGTAGACCGGCTGTGGTGAGTAGATGGGCTGTGGTAAGTAGACCGGCTGTGGTAAGTAGACCGGCTGTGGTGAGTAGATGGGCTGTGGTAAGTAGATCGGCTGTGGTAAGTAGATCGGCTGTGGTAAGTAGACCGGCTGTGGTAAGTAGACCGGCTGTGGTGAGTAGATGGGCTGTGGTAAGTAGACCGGCTGTGGTAAGTAGATCGGCTGTGGTAAGTAGATCGGCTGTGGTAAGTAGATCGGCTGTGGTAAGTAGACCGGCTGTGTAAGTAGACCGGCTGTGGTAAGTAGACCGGCTGTGGTAAGTAGACCGGCTGTGGTGAGTAGATGGGCTGTGCTGAGCATTTTGTGCTGAGGGCATCTCTTGGTGGAATATCATCAATCTGTTTTTTTTATTTTTTATTTAAACATGATTATCATGATCGTCAACTCACAAAATATGATGACCGGGACACATCTGGGTCGAAAACAACGTCTTTGGCAAAGAGACAATTGACTAACCTTTCAGTGAGTGCCAAACCTCTTCCTTCCTTTATAATAGTCCTCATAGGATCATCATTACATCTGCTCTTCACGTACAGCACAGAGCACCTCTCTGCCAGTCTCTGCCAGGCGCTGCTAGTTCCTACCAGTCTCTACCAGCCTCTGCCAGTCTCTACCAGTCTCTGCCAGTCTCTACCAGTTTCTACCAGCCTCTGCCAGTCTCTACCAGTCTCTGCTAGTATCTACCAGTCTCTGCCATTCTCTGCCAGTCTCTGGGATCCAGCTCCCCAAGTTTACTCTTGGCACCTGTAATAGTGCCATCTTAAAGCGCCCCCGAGAGGGGCTTCCGACACGGAGTCCAGAGAGTCCCATTCTAAACGGGGAAAGTGGACCCGGTAGGACGGGACATCAGAGTTCTGTGTTGAAATAATTAGCCTGCTTAGTGCACCATCTGGGCTGGTGGAGCTGGCACGGGGCCTAGCCAGATGCTACCTGGGTAATACTGCTGCTGAGGCTTTAATACAGAGACTAGCTGGAACAGGAACGCTTCCCTTGTCCTCTCTGTTGAGAAGCACCGTCCTCTCTGTTGAGAAGCACCGTCCTCTCTGTTGAGACACAACGTCCTCTCTGTTGAGATACAACGTCCTCTCTGTTGAGACACAACGTCCTCTCTGTTGAGACACAACGTCCTCTCTGTTGAGATACAACGTCCTCTCTGTTGAGACACACGTCTCTGTTGAGACACAACGTCCTCTCTGTTGAGACACAACGTCCTCTCTGTTGAGATACAACGTCCTCTCTGTTGAGACTCAACGTCCTCTCTGTTGAGACTCAACGTCCTCTCTGTTGAGACACAACGTCCTCTCTGTTGAGACACAACGTCCTCTCTGTTGAGATACAACGTCCTCTCTGTTGAGACTCAACGTCCTCTCTGTTGAGACTCAACGTCCTCTCTGTTGAGACGCACCGTCCTCTCTGTTGAGATGCAACGTCCTCTCTGTTGAGACGCACTGTCCTCTCTGTTGTGATGCACTGTCCTCTCTGTTGAGACTCACCGTCCTCTCTGTTGAGATTCAACGTCCTCTCTGTGTGTACAAATGGTTTACACTCTGAGACAGAGGGAGGGTTGTCATCAAATTAGCCTGAAGTTAATGAGACAAGACAGTCTACTCTGGGCCCAATTCACAAGGTATTGTATCATGACAGTCTACTCTGGGCCCTATTCTAATGGTATTGTATCATGACAGTCTACTCTGGGCCCTATTCTAATGGTATTGTATCATGACAGTCTACTCTGGGCCCTATTCTAATGGTATTGTATCATGACAGTCTACTCTGGGCCCTATTCACAAGGTAATGTATCATGACATCTACTCTGGGCCCTATTCTAATGGTATTGTATCATGACAGTCTACTCTGGGCCCTATTCTAATGGTATTGTAGTCTACTCAGTCTACTCTGGGCCCTATTCTAATGGTATTGTAGTCTACTCAGTCTACTCTGGGCCCTATTCTAATGGTATTGTAGTCTACTCAGTCTACTCTGGGCCCTATTCTAATGGTATTGTATCATGGCAGTCTACTCTGGGCCCTATTCACATGGTATTGTATCATGACTGTCTAATCTGGGCCCTATTCTAATGGTATTGTATCATGACAGTCTACTCTGGGCCCTATTCTAATGGTATTGTAGTCTCCTCAGTCTACTCTGGGCCCTATTCTAATGGTGTTGTATCATGACAGTCTACTCTGGGCCCTATTCTAATGGTGTTGTATCATGATTGTCTAATCTGGGCCCTATTCTAATGGTATTGTATCATGACTGTCTACACTGGGCCCTATTCTAATGGTATTGTAGTCTACTCAGTCTACTCTGGGCCCTATTCTAATGGTATTGTAGTCTACTCAGTCTACTCTGGGCCCTATTCTAATGGTATTGTATCATGGCAGTCTACTCTGGGCCCTATTCACATGGTATTGTATCATGACTGTCTAATCTGGGCCCTATTCTAATGGTATTGTATCATGACAGTCTACTCTGGGCCCTATTCTAATGGTATTGTAGTCTCCTCAGTCTACTCTGGGCCCTATTCTAATGGTGTTGTATCATGACAGTCTACTCTGGGCCCTATTCTAATGGTGTTGTATCATGATTGTCTACACTGGGCCCTATTCTAATAGTATTGTATCATTACTGTCTACACTGGGCCCTATTCTAATGGTATTGTATCATGACAGTCTACTCTGGGCCCTATTCTAATGGTATTGTAGTCTACTCAGTCTACTCTGGGCCCTATTCTAATGGTATTGTAGTCTACTCAGTCTACTCTGGGCCCTATTCTAATGGTATTGTATCATGACAGTCTAATCTGGGCCCTATTCTAATGGTATTGTATCATGACTGTCTACACTGGGCCCTATTCTAATGGTATTGTATCATGACTGTCTACACTGGGCCCTATTCTAATGGTATTGTAGTCTACTCAGTCTACTCTGGGCCCTATTCTAATGGTATTGTATCATGACAGTCTACTCTGGGCCCTATTCTAATGGTATTGTATCATGGCAGTCTAATCTGGGCCCTATTCACATGGTATTGTATCATGACTGTCTAATCTGGGCCCTATTCTAATGGTATTGTATCATGACAGTCTACTCTGGGCCCTATTCTAATGGTATTGTAGTCTCCTCAGTCTACTCTGGGCCCTATTCTAATGGTGTTGTATCATGCCAGTCTACTCTGGGCCCTATTCTAATGGTGTTGTATCATGACTGTCTACACTGGGCCCTATTCTAATAGTATTGTATCATGACTGTCTACACTGGGCCCTATTCTAATGGTATTGTATCATGACAGTCTACTCTGGGCCCTATTTCAATGGTATTGTAGTCTACTCAGTCTACTCTGGGCCCTATTCTAATGGTATTGTAGTCTACTCAGTCTACTCTGGGCCCTATTCTAATGGTATTGTATCATGACAGTCTAATCTGGGCCCTATTCTAATGGTATTGTATCATGACTGTCTACACTGGGCCCTATTCTAATGGTATTGTAGTCTACTCAGTCTACTCTGGGCCCTATTCTAATGGTATTGTATCATGACTGTCTACACTGGGCCCTATTTTAATGGTATTGTATCATGACTGTCTACACTGGGCCCTATTCTAATGGTATTGTAGTCTACTCAGTCTACTCTGGGCCCTATTCTAATGGTTTTGTATCAGGACAGTCTACTCTGGGCCCTATTCTAATGGTATTGTATCATGACAGTCTACTCTGGGCCCTATTCACAAGGTAATGTATCATGACATCTACTCTGGGCCCTATTCTAATGGTGTTGTATCATGACAGTCTACTCTGGGCCCTATTCTAATGGTGTTGTATCATGACTGTCTACACCGGGCCCTATTCTAATAGTATTGTATCATTACTGTCTACACTGGGCCCTATTCTAATGGTATTGTATCATGACAGTCTACTCTGGGCCCTATTCTAATGGTATTGTAGTCTACTCAGTCTACTCTGGGCCCTATTCTAATGGTATTGTAGTCTACTCAGTCTACTCTGGGCCCTATTCTAATGGTATTGTATCATGACAGTCTAATCTGGGCCCTATTCTAATGGTATTGTATCATGACTGTCTACAGTGGGCCCTATTCTAATGGTATTGTATCATGACTGTCTACACTGGGCCCTATTCTAATGGTATTGTAGTCTACTCAGTCTACTCTGGGCCCTATTCTAATGGTATTGTATCAGGACAGTCTACTCTGGGCCCTATTCTAATGGTATTGTATCATGACAGTCTACTCTGGGCCCTATTCTAATGGTATTGTATCATGACAGTCTACTCTGGGCCCTATTCTAATGGTATTGTAGTCTACTCAGTCTACTCTGGGCCCTATTCTAATGGTATTGTATCAGGAATGTCTACACTGGGCCCTATTCTAATGGTATTGTATCATGACTGTCTACACTGGGCCCTATTCTAATGGTATTGTAGTCTACTCAGTCTACTCTGGGCCCTATTCTAATGGTATTGTATCATGACAGTCTACTCTGGGCCCTATTCTAATGGTATTGTATCATGACTGTCTACACTGGGCCCTATTCTAATGGTATTGTAGTCTACTCAGTCTACTCTGGGCCCTATTCTAATGGTATTGTATCAGGACAGTCTACTCTGGGCCCTATTCTAATGGTATTGTATCATGACAGTCTACTCTGGGCCCTATTCTAATGGTATTGTATCATGACAGTCTACTCTGGGCCCTATTCTAATGGTGTTGTATCATGACTGTCTACACTGGGCCCTATTCTAATAGTATTGTATCATTACTGTCTACACTGGGCCCTATTCTAATGGTATTGTAGTCTACTCAGTCTACTCTGGGCCCTATTCTAATGGTATTGTAGTCTACTCAGTCTACTCTGGGCCCTATTCTA
The DNA here is from genome assembly GCF_002021735.2 of Oncorhynchus kisutch. Lineage (NCBI taxonomy): Eukaryota > Metazoa > Chordata > Actinopteri > Salmoniformes > Salmonidae > Oncorhynchus > Oncorhynchus kisutch. The sequence continues at coordinate 21,697 of NW_022262640.1, read as the reverse complement.
ATGGTATTGTAGTCTACTCAGTCTACTCTGGGCCCTATTCTAATGGTATTGTATCATGACAGTCTAATCTGGGCCCTATACTAATGGTATTGTATCATGACTGTCTACACTGGGCCCTATTCTAATGGTATTGTATCATGACTGTCTACACTGGGCCCTATTCTAATGGTATTGTAGTCTACTCAGTCTACTCTGGGCCCTATTCTAATGGTATTGTATCAGGACAGTCTACTCTGGGCCCTATTCTAATGGTATTGTATCATGACAGTCTACTCTGGGCCCTATTCTAATGGTATTGTATCATGACAGTCTACTCTGGGCCCTATTCTAATGGTATTGTAGTCTACTCAGTCTACTCTGGGCCCTATTCTAATGGTATTGTATCAGGACTGTCTACACTGGGCCCTATTCTAATGGTATTGTATCATGACTGTCTACACTGGGCCCTATTCTAATGGTATTGTATCATGACTGTCTACACTGGGCCCTATTCTAATGGTATTGTAGTCTACTCAGTCTACTCTGGGCCCTATTCTAATGGTATTGTATCAGGACAGTCTACTCTGGGCCCTATTCTAATGGTATTGTATCATGACAGTCTACTCTGGGCCCTATTCTAATGGTATTGTATCATGACAGTCTACTCTGGGCCCTATTCACAAGGTTTTGTATCATGACATCTACTCTGGGCCCTATTCTAATGGTATTGTATCATGACAGTCTACTCTGGGCCCTATTCTAATGGTATTGTATCATGGCAGTCTAATCTGGGCCCTATTCACATGGTATTGTATCATGACTGTCTAATCTGGGCCCTATTCTAATGGTATTGTATCATGACAGTCTACTCTGGGCCCTATTCTAATGGTATTGTAGTCTCCTCAGTCTACTCTGGGCCCTATTCTAATGGTGTTGTATCATGCCAGTCTACTCTGGGCCCTATTCTAATGGTGTTGTATCATGACTGTCTACACTGGGCCCTATTCTAATAGTATTGTATCATGACTGTCTACACTGGGCCCTATTCTAATGGTATTGTATCATGACAGTCTACTCTGGGCCCTATTCTAATGGTATTGTAGTCTACTCAGTCTACTCTGGGCCCTATTCTAATGGTATTGTAGTCTAATCAGTCTACTCTGGGCCCTATTCTAATGGTATTGTATCATGACAGTCTAATCTGGGCCCTATTCTAATGGTATTGTATCATGACTGTCTACACTGGGCCCTATTCTAATGGTATTGTAGTCTACTCAGTCTACACTGGGCCCTATTTTAATGGTATTGTATCATGACTGTCTACACTGGGCCCTATTCTAATGGTATTGTATCATGACAGTCTACTCTGGGCCCTATTCACAAGGTAATGTATCATGACATCTACTCTGGGCCCTATTCTAATGGTATTGTATCATGACAGTCTACTCTGGGCCCTATTCTGATGGTATTGTAGTCTCCTCAGTCTACTCTGGGCCCTATTCTAATGGTGTTGTATCATGACAGTCTACTCTGGGCCCTATTCTAATGGTGTTGTATCATGACAGTCTACTCTGGGCCCTATTCTAATGGTATTGTATCATGACAGTCTACTCTGGGCCCTATTCTAATGGTATTGTAGTCTACTCAGTCTACTCTGGGCCCTATTCTAATGGTATTGTAGTCTACTCAGTCTACCCTGGGCCCTATTCTAATGGTATTGTAGTCTACTCAGTCTACTCTGGGCCCTATTCTAATGGTATTGTATCATGGCAGTCTACTCTGGGCCCTATTCACATGGTATTGTATCATGACTGTCTACTCTGGGCCCTATTCTAATGGTATTGTATCATGACAGTCTACTCTGGGCCCTATTCTAATGGTATTGTATCATGACAGTCTACTCTGGGCCCTATTCACAAGGTAATGTATCATGACATCTACTCTGGGCCCTATTCTAATGGTATTGTATCATGACAGTCTACTCTGGGCCCTATTCTAATGGTATTGTATCATGGCAGTCTAATCTGGGCCCTATTCACATGGTATTGTATCATGACTGTCTAATCTGGGCCCTATTCTAATGGTATTGTATCATGACAGTCTACTCTGGGCCCTATTCTAATGGTATTGTAGTCTCCTCAGTCTACTCTGGGCCCTATTCTAATGGTGTTGTATCATGCCAGTCTACTCTGGGCCCTATTCTAATGGTGTTGTATCATGACTGTCTACACTGGGCCCTATTCTAATAGTATTGTATCATGACTGTCTACTCTGGGCCCTATTCTAATGGTATTGTATCATGACAGTCTACTCTGGGCCCTATTCTAATGGTATTGTAGTCTACTCAGTCTACTCTGGGCCCTATTCTAATGGTATTGTAGTCTACTCAGTCTACTCTGGGCCCTATTCTAATGGTTTTGTATCAGGACAGTCTACTCTGGGCCCTATTCTAATGGTATTGTATCATGACAGTCTACTCTGGGCCCTATTTACAAGGTAATGTATCATGACATCTACTCTGGGCCCTATTCTAATGGTGTTGTATCATGACAGTCTACTCTGGGCCCTATTCTAATGGTGTTGTATCATGACTGTCTACACTGGGCCCTATTCTAATAGTATTGTATCATTACTGTCTACACTGGGCCCTATTCTAATGGTATTGTATCATGACAGTCTACTCTGGGCCCTATTCTAATGGTATTGTATCATGACAGTCTACTCTGGGCCCTATTCTAATGGTATTGTATCATGACAGTCTACTCTGGGCCCTATTCACAAGGTTTTGTATCATGACATCTACTCTGGGCCCTATTCTAATGGTATTGTATCATGACAGTCTACTCTGGGCCCTATTCTAATGGTATTGTATCATGGCAGTCTAATCTGGGCCCTATTCACATGGTATTGTATCATGACTGTCTAATCTGGGCCCTATTCTAATGGTATTGTATCATGACAGTCTACTCTGGGCCCTATTCTAATGGTATTGTAGTCTCCTCAGTCTACTCTGGGCCCTATTCTAATGGTGTTGTATCATGCCAGTCTACTCTGGGCCCTATTCTAATGGTGTTGTATCATGACTGTCTACACTGGGCCCTATTCTAATGGTATTGTAGTCTACTCAGTCTACTCTGGGCCCTATTCTAATGGTATTGTATCATGACAGTCTACTCTGGGCCCTATTCTAATGGTATTGTATCATGACAGTCTACTCTGGGCCCTATTCTAATGGTATTGTATCATGACAGTCTACTCTGGGCCCTATTCACAAGGTTTTGTATCATGACATCTACTCTGGGCCCTATTCTAATGGTATTGTATCATGACAGTCTACTCTGGGCCCTATTCTAATGGTATTGTATCATGGCAGTCTAATCTGGGAACTATTCACATGGTATTGTATCATGACTGTCTAATCTGGGCCCTATTCTAATGGTATTGTATCATGACAGTCTACTCTGGGCCCTATTCTAATGGTATTGTAGTCTCCTCAGTCTACTCTGGGCCCTATTCTAATGGTGTTGTATCATGCCAGTCTACTCTGGGCCCTATTCTAATGGTGTTGTATCATGACTGTCTACACTGGGCCCTATTCTAATAGTATTGTATCATGACTGTCTACACTGGGCCCTATTCTAATGGTATTGTATCATGACAGTCTACTCTGGGCCCTATTCTAATGGTATTGTAGTCTACTCAGTCTACTCTGGGCCCTATTCTAATGGTATTGTAGTCTAATCAGTCTACTCTGGGCCCTATTCTAATGGTATTGTATCATGACAGTCTAATCTGGGCCCTATTCTAATGGTATTGTATCATGACTGTCTACACTGGGCCCTATTCTAATGGTATTGTAGTCTACTCAGTCTACACTGGGCCCTATTTTAATGGTATTGTATCATGACTGTCTACACTGGGCCCTATTCTAATGGTATTGTATCATGACAGTCTACTCTGGGCCCTATTCACAAGGTAATGTATCATGACATCTACTCTGGGCCCTATTCTAATGGTATTGTATCATGACAGTCTACTCTGGGCCCTATTCTGATGGTATTGTAGTCTCCTCAGTCTACTCTGGGCCCTATTCTAATGGTGTTGTATCATGACAGTCTACTCTGGGCCCTATTCTAATGGTGTTGTATCATGACAGTCTACTCTGGGCCCTATTCTAATGGTATTGTATCATGACAGTCTACTCTGGGCCCTATTCTAATGGTATTGTAGTCTACTCAGTCTACTCTGGGCCCTATTCTAATGGTATTGTAGTCTACTCAGTCTACCCTGGGCCCTATTCTAATGGTATTGTAGTCTACTCAGTCTACTCTGGGCCCTATTCTAATGGTATTGTATCATGGCAGTCTACTCTGGGCCCTATTCACATGGTATTGTATCATGACTGTCTACTCTGGGCCCTATTCTAATGGTATTGTATCATGACAGTCTACTCTGGGCCCTATTCTAATGGTATTGTATCATGACAGTCTACTCTGGGCCCTATTCACAAGGTAATGTATCATGACATCTACTCTGGGCCCTATTCTAATGGTATTGTATCATGACAGTCTACTCTGGGCCCTATTCTAATGGTATTGTATCATGGCAGTCTAATCTGGGCCCTATTCACATGGTATTGTATCATGACTGTCTAATCTGGGCCCTATTCTAATGGTATTGTATCATGACAGTCTACTCTGGGCCCTATTCTAATGGTATTGTAGTCTCCTCAGTCTACTCTGGGCCCTATTCTAATGGTGTTGTATCATGCCAGTCTACTCTGGGCCCTATTCTAATGGTGTTGTATCATGACTGTCTACACTGGGCCCTATTCTAATAGTATTGTATCATGACTGTCTACACTGGGCCCTATTCTAATGGTATTGTATCATGACAGTCTACTCTGGGCCCTATTCTAATGGTATTGTAGTCTACTCAGTCTACTCTGGGCCCTATTCTAATGGTATTGTAGTCTACTCAGTCTACTCTGGGCCCTATTCTAATGGTATTGTATCATGACAGTCTAATCTGGGCCCTATTCTAATGGTATTGTATCATGACTGTCTACACTGGGCCCTATTCTAATGGTATTGTAGTCTACTCAGTCTACTCTGGGCCCTATTCTAATGGTATTGTATCATGACTGTCTACACTGGGCCCTATTTTAATGGTATTGTATCATGACTGTCTACACTGGGCCCTATTCTAATGGTATTGTAGTCTACTCAGTCTACTCTGGGCCCTATTCTAATGGTTTTGTATCAGGACAGTCTACTCTGGGCCCTATTCTAATGGTATTGTATCATGACAGTCTACTCTGGGCCCTATTCACAAGGTAATGTATCATGACATCTACTCTGGGCCCTATTCTAATGGTGTTGTATCATGACAGTCTACTCTGGGCCCTATTCTAATGGTGTTGTATCATGACTGTCTACACTGGGCCCTATTCTAATAGTATTGTATCATTACTGTCTACACTGGGCCCTATTCTAATGGTATTGTATCATGACAGTCTACTCTGGGCCCTATTCTAATGGTATTGTAGTCTACTCAGTCTACTCTGGGCCCTATTCTAATGGTATTGTAGTCTACTCAGTCTACTCTGGGCCCTATTCTAATGGTATTGTATCATGACAGTCTAATCTGGGCCCTATTCTAATGGTATTGTATCATGACTGTCTACAGTGGGCCCTATTCTAATGGTATTGTATCATGACTGTCTACACTGGGCCCTATTCTAATGGTATTGTAGTCTACTCAGTCTACTCTGGGCCCTATTCTAATGGTATTGTATCAGGACAGTCTACTCTGGGCCCTATTCTAATGGTATTGTATCATGACAGTCTACTCTGGGCCCTATTCTAATGGTATTGTATCATGACAGTCTACTCTGGGCCCTATTCTAATGGTATTGTAGTCTACTCAGTCTACTCTGGGCCCTATTCTAATGGTATTGTATCAGGAATGTCTACACTGGGCCCTATTCTAATGGTATTGTATCATGACTGTCTACACTGGGCCCTATTCTAATGGTATTGTAGTCTACTCAGTCTACTCTGGGCCCTATTCTAATGGTATTGTATCATGACAGTCTACTCTGGGCCCTATTCTAATGGTATTGTATCATGACTGTCTACACTGGGCCCTATTCTAATGGTATTGTAGTCTAATCAGTCTACTCTGGGCCCTATTCTAATGGTATTGTATCAGGACAGTCTACTCTGGGCCCTATTCTAATGGTATTGTATCATGACAGTCTACTCTGGGCCCTATTCTAATGGTATTGTATCATGACAGTCTACTCTGGGCCCTATTCTAATGGTATTGTAGTCTACTCAGTCTACTCTGGGCCCTATTCTAATGGTATTGTATCAGGACTGTCTACACTGGGCCCTATTCTAATGGTATTGTATCATGACTGTCTACACTGGGCCCTATTCTAATGGTATTGTAGTCTACTCAGTCTACTCTGGGCCCTATTCTAATGGTATTGTATCAGGACAGTCTACTCTGGGCCCTATTCTAATGGTATTGTATCATGACAGTCTACTCTGGGCCCTATTCTAATGGTATTGTATCATGACAGTCTACTCTGGGCCCTATTCTAATGGTATTGCAGTCTCCTCAGTCTACTCTGGGCCCTATTCTAATGGTGTTGTATCATGACAGTCTACTCTGGGCCCTATTCTAATGGTGTTGTATCATGACTGTCTACACTGGGCCCTATTCTAATAGTATTGTATCATGACAGTCTACTCTGGGCCCTATTCTAATGGTATTGTATCATGACAGTCTACTCTGGGCCCTATTCTAATGGTATTGTATCATGACAGTCTACTCTGGGCCCTATTCACAAGGTTTTGTATCATGACATCTACTCTGGGCCCTATTCTAATGGTATTGTATCATGACAGTCTACTCTGGGCCCTATTCTAATGGTATTGTATCATGGCAGTCTAATCTGGGAACTATTCACATGGTATTGTATCATGACTGTCTAATCTGGGCCCTATTCTAATGGTATTGTATCATGACAGTCTACTCTGGGCCCTATTCTAATGGTATTGTAGTCTCCTCAGTCTACTCTGGGCCCTATTCTAATGGTGTTGTATCATGCCAGTCTACTCTGGGCCCTATTCTAATGGTGTTGTATCATGACTGTCTACACTGGGCCCTATTCTAATAGTATTGTATCATGACTGTCTACACTGGGCCCTATTCTAATGGTATTGTATCATGACAGTCTACTCTGGGCCCTATTCTAATGGTATTGTAGTCTACTCAGTCTACTCTGGGCCCTATTCTAATGGTATTGTAGTCTAATCAGTCTACTCTGGGCCCTATTCTAATGGTATTGTATCATGACAGTCTAATCTGGGCCCTATTCTAATGGTATTGTATCATGACTGTCTACACTGGGCCCTATTCTAATGGTATTGTAGTCTACTCAGTCTACACTGGGCCCTATTTTAATGGTATTGTATCATGACTGTCTACACTGGGCCCTATTCTAATGGTATTGTATCATGACAGTCTACTCTGGGCCCTATTCACAAGGTAATGTATCATGACATCTACTCTGGGCCCTATTCTAATGGTATTGTATCATGACAGTCTACTCTGGGCCCTATTCTGATGGTATTGTAGTCCTCCTCAGTCTACTCTGGGCCCTATTCTAATGGTGTTGTATCATGACAGTCTACTCTGGGCCCTATTCTAATGGTGTTGTATCATGACAGTCTACTCTGGGCCCTATTCTAATGGTATTGTATCATGACAGTCTACTCTGGGCCCTATTCTAATGGTATTGTAGTCTACTCAGTCTACTCTGGGCCCTATTCGTAATGGTATTGTATCATGACAGTCTACTCTGGGCCCTATTCTAATGGTATTGTATCATGGCACAGTCTACTCTGGGCCCTATTCACTAGGTATGTATCATGACTGTCTACTCTGGGCCCTATTCTAATGGTATTGTATCATGTACAGTCTCACTCTGGGCCCTATTCTAATGTATTGTAGTCATCCTCAGTCTACATCTGGGCCCTATTCTACATGGTAGTTGTATCATGACATGTCTACTCTGGCCCTATCTCTAATGGTAGTTGTATCATGACTAGTCTACACTGGGCCATATTCTCTAATGGTATTGTAGTCTCCTCAAGTCTACATCTGGGCCTATTCTAATGTGTATTGTATCATGCCAGTCTCCTCTGGGCCCTATGCTAATGGTATTTGTAGTCATGACTCAGTCTACTCTGGGCCATATTCTCATAGGTATTGTAGTCTACTGCATTGTCTACTCTGGGCCCTATTCCTATGGTATGGTATCATGGACAGTCTAACTCTGGGCCACTTCTAATGGTATTGTAGTCATGACTCAGTCTACTCCGGGCCCTATTCTAATGGTATTGTAGTCCTACTCGAGTCGTACTCTGGGCCCTATACTAATGGTATTGTATCCTGACTAGTCTAATACTGGGCCCTATTCTAATGGTATGGTATCATGACTGTCTACACTGGGCCCTATTCTAATGGTATGTAGTCTACTCAGTCTACTTGGGCCCTATTCTAATGGTTTGTATCAGGACAGTCTATCTGGGCCCTATTTCTAATGGTATTGTATCATGACCGTCTACTCTGGGCCCTATTACAAGGTAATGTATTCATGACATCTACTCTGGGCCCTATTCTAATGGTGATTGTATCATGACAGTCTACTCTGGGCCCTATTCTAATGGTGTTGTATCATGACATGTCTACACTGGGCCCTATTCTAATAGGTATTGTATCATTACTGTCTACACTGGGCCCTATTCTAATAGTATTGTATCATGACAGTCTACTCTGGGCCCTATTCTAATGGTATTGTAGTCATGACAGTCTACTCTGGGCCCTATTCTAATGGTATTGTAGTCTACTCAGTCTACTCTGGGCCCTATTCTAATGGTATTGTAGTCTACTCAGTCTACTCTGGGCCCTATTCTAATGGTATTGTATCATGACAGTCTAATCTGGGCCCTATTCTAATGGTATTGTATCATGACTGTCTACAGTGGGCCCTATTCTAATGGTATTGTATCATGACTGTCTACACTGGGCCCTATTCTAATGGTATTGTAGTCTACTCAGTCTACTCTGGGCCCTATTCTAATGGTATTGTATCAGGACAGTCTACTCTGGGCCCTATTCTAATGGTATTGTATCATGACAGTCTACTCTGGGCCCTATTCTAATGGTATTGTATCATGACAGTCTACTCTGGGCCCTATTCTAATGGTATTGTAGTCTACTCAGTCTACTCTGGGCCCTATTCTAATGGTATTGTATCAGGAATGTCTACACTGGGCCCTATTCTAATGGTATTGTATCATGACTGTCTACACTGGGCCCTATTCTAATGGTATTGTAGTCTACTCAGTCTACTCTGGGCCCTATTCTAATGGTATTGTATCATGACAGTCTACTCTGGGCCCTATTCTAATGGTATTGTATCATGACTGTCTACACTGGGCCCTATTCTAATGGTATTGTAGTCTAATCAGTCTACTCTGGGCCCTATTCTAATGGTATTGTATCAGGACAGTCTACTCTGGGCCCTATTCTAATGGTATTGTATCATGACAGTCTACTCTGGGCCCTATTCTAATGGTATTGTATCATGACAGTCTACTCTGGGCCCTATTCTAATGGTATTGTAGTCTACTCAGTCTACTCTGGGCCCTATTCTAATGGTATTGTATCAGGACTGTCTACACTGGGCCCTATTCTAATGGTATTGTATCATGACTGTCTACACTGGGCCCTATTCTAATGGTATTGTAGTCTACTCAGTCTACTCTGGGCCCTATTCTAATGGTATTGTATCAGGACAGTCTACTCTGGGCCCTATTCTAATGGTATTGTATCATGACAGTCTACTCTGGGCCCTATTCTAATGGTATTGTATCATGACAGTCTACTCTGGGCCCTATTCTAATGGTATTGCAGTCTCCTCAGTCTACTCTGGGCCCTATTCTAATGGTGTTGTATCATGACAGTCTACTCTGGGCCCTATTCTAATGGTGTTGTATCATGACTGTCTACACTGGGCCCTATTCTAATAGTATTGTATCATTACTGTCTACACTGGGCCCTATTCTAATGGTATTGTATCATGACAGTCTACTCTGGGCCCTATTCTAATGGTATTGTAGTCTACTCAGTCTACTCTGGGCCCTATTCTAATGGTATTGTAGTCTACTCAGTCTACTCTGGGCCCTATTCTAATGGTATTGTAGTCTACTCAGTCTACTCTGGGCCCTATTCTAATGGTATTGTAGTCTACTCAGTCTACTCTGGGCCCTATTCTAATGGTATTGTATCATGACAGTCTAATCTGGGCCCTAAACTAATGGTATTGTATCATGACTGTCTACACTGGGCCCTATTCTAATGGTATTGTATCATGACTGTCTACACTGGGCCCTATTCTAATGGTATTGTAGTCTACTCAGTCTACTCTGGGCCCTATTCTAATGGTATTGTATCAGGACAGTCTACTCTGGGCCCTATTCTAATGGTATTGTATCATGACAGTCTACTCTGGGCCCTATTCTAATGGTATTGTATCATGACAGTCTACTCTGGGCCCTATTCTAATGGTATTGTAGTCTACTCAGTCTACTCTGGGCCCTATTCTAATGGTATTGTATCAGGACTGTCTACACTGGGCCCTATTCTAATGGTATTGTATCATGACTGTCTACACTGGGCCCTATTCTAATGGTATTGTATCATGACTGTCTACACTGGGCCCTATTCTAATGGTATTGTAGTCTACTCAGTCTACTCTGGGCCCTATTCTAATGGTATTGTATCAGGACAGTCTACTCTGGGCCCTATTCTAATGGTATTGTATCATGACAGTCTACTCTGGGCCCTATTCTAATGGTATTGTATCATGACAGTCTACTCTGGGCCCTATTCACAAGGTTTTGTATCATGACATCTACTAAGGGCCCTATTCTAATGGTATTGTATCATGACAGTCTACTCTGGGCCCTATTCTAATGGTATTGTATCATGACAGTCTACTCTGGGCCCTATTCTAATGGTATTGTAGTCTCCTCAGTCTACTCTGGGCCCTATTCTAATGGTGTTGTATCATGCCAGTCTACTCTGGGCCCTATTCTAATGGTGTTGTATCATGACTGTCTACACTGGGCCCTATTCTAATAGTATTGTATCATGACTGTCTACACTGGGCCCTATTCTAATGGTATTGTATCATGACAGTCTACTCTGGGCCCTATTCTAATGGTATTGTAGTCTCCTCAGTCTACTCTGGGCCCTATTCTAATGGTGTTGTATCATGCCAGTCTACTCTGGGCCCTATTCTAATGGTGTTGTATCATGACTGTCTACACTGGGCCCTATTCTAATAGTATTGTATCATGACTGTCTACACTGGGCCCTATTCTAATGGTATTGTATCATGACAGTCTACTCTGGGCCCTATTCTAATGGTATTGTAGTCTACTCAGTCTACTCTGGGCCCTATTCTAATGGTATTGTAGTCTACTCAGTCTACTCTGGGCCCTATTCTAATGGTATTGTATCATGACAGTCTAATCTGGGCCCTATTCTAATGGTATTGTATCATGACTGTCTACACTGGGCCCTATTCTAATGGTATTGTAGTCTACTCAGTCTACTCTGGGCCCTATTCTAATGGTATTGTATCATGACTGTCTACACTGGGCCCTATTTTAATGGTATTGTATCATGACTGTCTACACTGGGCCCTATTCTAATGGTATTGTAGTCTACTCAGTCTACTCTGGGCCCTATTCTAATGGTTTTGTATCAGGACAGTCTACTCTGGGCCCTATTCTAATGGTATTGTATCATGACAGTCTACTCTGGGCCCTATTCACAAGGTAATGTATCATGACATCTACTCTGGGCCCTATTCTAATGGTGTTGTATCATGACAGTCTACTCTGGGCCCTATTCTAATGGTGTTGTATCATGACTGTCTACACTGGGCCCTATTCTAATAGTATTGTATCATTACTGTCTACACTGGGCCCTATTCTAATGGTATTGTATCATGACAGTCTACTCTGGGCCCTATTCTAATGGTATTGTAGTCTACTCAGTCTACTCTGGGCCCTATTCTAATGGTATTGTAGTCTACTCAGTCTACTCTGGGCCCTATTCTAATGGTATTGTATCATGACAGTCTAATCTGGGCCCTATTCTAATGGTATTGTATCATGACTGTCTACAGTGGGCCCTATTCTAATGGTATTGTATCATGACTGTCTACACTGGGCCCTATTCTAATGGTATTGTAGTCTACTCAGTCTACTCTGGGCCCTATTCTAATGGTATTGTATCAGGACAGTCTACTCTGGGCCCTATTCTAATGGTATTGTATCATGACAGTCTACTCTGGGCCCTATTCTAATGGTATTGTATCATGACAGTCTACTCTGGGCCCTATTCTAATGGTATTGTAGTCTACTCAGTCTACTCTGGGCCCTATTCTAATGGTATTGTATCAGGAATGTCTACACTGGGCCCTATTCTAATGGTATTGTATCATGACTGTCTACACTGGGCCCTATTCTAATGGTATTGTAGTCTACTCAGTCTACTCTGGGCCCTATTCTAATGGTATTGTATCATGACAGTCTACTCTGGGCCCTATTCTAATGGTATTGTATCATGACTGTCTACACTGGGCCCTATTCTAATGGTATTGTAGTCTAATCAGTCTACTCTGGGCCCTATTCTAATGGTATTGTATCAGGACAGTCTACTCTGGGCCCTATTCTAATGGTATTGTATCATGACAGTCTACTCTGGGCCCTATTCTAATGGTATTGTATCATGACAGTCTACTCTGGGCCCTATTCTAATGGTATTGTAGTCTACTCAGTCTACTCTGGGCCCTATTCTAATGGTATTGTATCAGGACTGTCTACACTGGGCCCTATTCTAATGGTATTGTATCATGACTGTCTACACTGGGCCCTATTCTAATGGTATTGTAGTCTACTCAGTCTACTCTGGGCCCTATTCTAATGGTATTGTATCAGGACAGTCTACTCTGGGCCCTATTCTAATGGTATTGTATCATGACAGTCTACTCTGGGCCCTATTCTAATGGTATTGTATCATGACAGTCTACTCTGGGCCCTATTCTAATGGTATTGCAGTCTCCTCAGTCTACTCTGGGCCCTATTCTAATGGTGTTGTATCATGACAGTCTACTCTGGGCCCTATTCTAATGGTGTTGTATCATGACTGTCTACACTGGGCCCTATTCTAATAGTATTGTATCATTACTGTCTACACTGGGCCCTATTCTAATGGTATTGTATCATGACAGTCTACTCTGGGCCCTATTCTAATGGTATTGTAGTCTACTCAGTCTACTCTGGGCCCTATTCTAATGGTATTGTAGTCTACTCAGTCTACTCTGGGCCCTATTCTAATGGTATTGTAGTCTACTCAGTCTACTCTGGGCCCTATTCTAATGGTATTGTAGTCTACTCAGTCTACTCTGGGCCCTATTCTAATGGTATTGTATCATGACAGTCTAATCTGGGCCCTATACTAATGGTATTGTATCATGACTGTCTACACTGGGCCCTATTCTAATGGTATTGTATCATGACTGTCTACACTGGGCCCTATTCTAATGGTATTGTAGTCTACTCAGTCTACTCTGGGCCCTATTCTAATGGTATTGTATCAGGACAGTCTACTCTGGGCCCTATTCTAATGGTATTGTATCATGACAGTCTACTCTGGGCCCTATTCTAATGGTATTGTATCATGACAGTCTACTCTGGGCCCTATTCTAATGGTATTGTAGTCTACTCAGTCTACTCTGGGCCCTATTCTAATGGTATTGTATCAGGACTGTCTACACTGGGCCCTATTCTAATGGTATTGTATCATGACTGTCTACACTGGGCCCTATTCTAATGGTATTGTATCATGACTGTCTACACTGGGCCCTATTCTAATGGTATTGTAGTCTACTCAGTCTACTCTGGGCCCTATTCTAATGGTATTGTATCAGGACAGTCTACTCTGGGCCCTATTCTAATGGTATTGTATCATGACAGTCTACTCTGGGCCCTATTCTAATGGTATTGTATCATGACAGTCTACTCTGGGCCCTATTCACAAGGTTTTGTATCATGACATCTACTAAGGGCCCTATTCTAATGGTATTGTATCATGACAGTCTACTCTGGGCCCTATTCTAATGGTATTGTATCATGGCAGTCTACTCTGGGCCCTATTCACATGGTATTGTATCATGACTGTCTAATCTGGGCCCTATTCTAATGGTATTGTATCATGACAGTCTACTCTGGGCCCTATTCTAATGGTATTGTAGTCTCCTCAGTCTACTCTGGGCCCTATTATAATGGTGTTGTATCATGCCAGTCTACTCTGGGCCCTATTCTAATGGTGTTGTATCATGACTGTCTACACTGGGCCCTATTCTAATAGTATTGTATCATGACAGTCTACACTGGGCCCTATTCTAATGGTATTGTATCATGACAGTCTACTCTGGGCCCTATTCTAATGGTATTGTAGTCTACTCAGTCTACTCTGGGCCCTATTCTAATGGTATTGTAGTCTACTCAGTCTACTCTGGGCCCTATTCTAATGGTATTGTATCATGACAGTCTAATCTGGGCCCTATTCTAATGGTATTGTATCATGACTGTCTACAGTGGGCCCTATTCTAATGGTATTGTATCATGACTGTCTACACTGGGCCCTATTCTAATGGTATTGTAGTCTACTCAGTCTACTCTGGGCCCTATTCTAATGGTATTGTATCAGGACAGTCTACTCTGGGCCCTATTCTAATGGTATTGTATCATGACAGTCTACTCTGGGCCCTATTCTAATGGTATTGTATCATGACAGTCTACTCTGGGCCCTATTCTAATGGTATTGTAGTCTACTCAGTCTACTCTGGGCCCTATTCTAATGGTATTGTATCAGGAATGTCTACACTGGGCCCTATTCTAATGGTATTGTATCATGACTGTCTACACTGGGCCCTATTCTAATGGTATTGTAGTCTACTCAGTCTACTCTGGGCCCTATTCTAATGGTATTGTATCATGACAGTCTACTCTGGGCCCTATTCTAATGGTATTGTATCATGACTGTCTACACTGGGCCCTATTCTAATGGTATTGTAGTCTACTCAGTCTACTCTGGGCCCTATTCTAATGGTATTGTATCAGGACAGTCTACTCTGGGCCCTATTCTAATGGTATTGTATCATGACAGTCTACTCTGGGCCCTATTCTAATGGTATTGTATCATGACAGTCTACTCTGGGCCCTATTCTAATGGTATTGTAGTCTACTCAGTCTACTCTGGGCCCTATTCTAATGGTATTGTATCAGGACTGTCTACACTGGGCCCTATTCTAATGGTATTGTATCATGACTGTCTACACTGGGCCCTATTCTAATGGTATTGTAGTCTACTCAGTCTACTCTGGGCCCTATTCTAATGGTATTGTATCAGGACAGTCTACTCTGGGCCCTATTCTAATGGTATTGTATCATGACAGTCTACTCTGGGCCCTATTCTAATGGTATTGCAGTCTCCTCAGTCTACTCTGGGCCCTATTCTAATGGTGTTGTATCATGACAGTCTACTCTGGGCCCTATTCTAATGGTGTTGTATCATGACTGTCTACACTGGGCCCTATTCTAATAGTATTGTATCATTACTGTCTACACTGGGCCCTATTCTAATGGTATTGTATCATGACAGTCTACTCTGGGCCCTATTCTAATGGTATTGTAGTCTACTCAGTCTACTCTGGGCCCTATTCTAATGGTATTGTAGTCTACTCAGTCTACTCTGGGCCCTATTCTAATGGTATTGTAGTCTACTCAGTCTACTCTGGGCCCTATTCTAATGGTATTGTATCATGACAGTCTAATCTGGGCCCTATACTAATGGTATTGTATCATGACTGTCTACACTGGGCCCTATTCTAATGGTATTGTATCATGACTGTCTACACTGGGCCCTATTCTAATGGTATTGTAGTCTACTCAGTCTACTCTGGGCCCTATTCTAATGGTATTGTATCAGGACAGTCTACTCTGGATCCTATTCTAATGGTATTGTATCATGACAGTCTACTCTGGGCCCTATTCTAATGGTATTGTATCATGACAGTCTACTCTGGGCCCTATTCTAATGGTATTGTAGTCTACTCAGTCTACTCTGGGCCCTATTCTAATGGTATTGTATCAGGACTGTCTACACTGGGCCCTATTCTAATGGTATTGTATCATGACTGTCTACACTGGGCCCTATTCTAATGGTATTGTATCATGACTGTCTACACTGGGCCCTATTCTAATGGTATTGTAGTCTACTCAGTCTACTCTGGGCCCTATTCTAATGGTATTGTATCAGGACAGTCTACTCTGGGCCCTATTCTAATGGTATTGTATCATGACAGTCTACTCTGGGCCCTATTCTAATGGTATTGTATCATGACAGTCTACTCTGGGCCCTATTCACAAGGTTTTGTATCATGACATCTACTAAGGGCCCTATTCTAATGGTATTGTATCATGACAGTCTACTCTGGGCCCTATTCTAATGGTATTGTATCATGGCAGTCTACTCTGGGCCCTATTCACATGGTATTGTATCATGACTGTCTAATCTGGGCCCTATTCTAATGGTATTGTATCATGACAGTCTACTCTGGGCCCTATTCTAATGGTATTGTAGTCTCCTCAGTCTACTCTGGGCCCTATTCTAATGGTGTTGTATCATGCCAGTCTACTCTGGGCCCTATTCTAATGGTGTTGTATCATGACTGTCTACACTGGGCCCTATTCTAATAGTATTGTATCATGACTGTCTACACTGGGCCCTATTCTAATGGTATTGTATCATGACAGTCTACTCTGGGCCCTATTCTAATGGTATTGTAGTCTACTCAGTCTACTCTGGGCCCTATTCTAATGGTATTGTAGTCTACTCAGTCTACTCTGGGCCCTATTCTAATGGTATTGTATCATGACAGTCTAATCTGGGCCCTATTCTAATGGTATTGTATCATGACTGTCTACAGTGGGCCCTATTCTAATGGTATTGTATCATGACTGTCTACACTGGGCCCTATTCTAATGGTATTGTAGTCTACTCAGTCTACTCTGGGCCCTATTCTAATGGTATTGTATCAGGACAGTCTACTCTGGGCCCTATTCTAATGGTATTGTATCATGACAGTCTACTCTGGGCCCTATTCTAATGGTATTGTATCATGACAGTCTACTCTGGGCCCTATTCTAATGGTATTGTAGTCTACTCAGTCTACTCTGGGCCCTATTCTAATGGTATTGTATCAGGAATGTCTACACTGGGCCCTATTCTAATGGTATTGTATCATGACTGTCTACACTGGGCCCTATTCTAATGGTATTGTAGTCTACTCAGTCTACTCTGGGCCCTATTCTAATGGTATTGTATCATGACAGTCTACTCTGGGCCCTATTCTAATGGTATTGTATCATGACTGTCTACACTGGGCCCTATTCTAATGGTATTGTAGTCTACTCAGTCTACTCTGGGCCCTATTCTAATGGTATTGTATCAGGACAGTCTACTCTGGGCCCTATTCTAATGGTATTGTATCATGACAGTCTACTCTGGGCCCTATTCTAATGGTATTGTATCATGACAGTCTACTCTGGGCCCTATTCTAATGGTATTGTAGTCTACTCAGTC
Organism: Oncorhynchus kisutch; assembly: GCF_002021735.2. Taxonomy (NCBI): domain Eukaryota; kingdom Metazoa; phylum Chordata; class Actinopteri; order Salmoniformes; family Salmonidae; genus Oncorhynchus; species Oncorhynchus kisutch. The sequence continues at coordinate 3,916 of NW_022262640.1, read as the reverse complement.
TACTCTGGGCCCTATTCTAATGGTATTGTATCAGGACTGTCTACACTGGGCCCTATTCTAATGGTATTGTATCATGACTGTCTACACTGGGCCCTATTCTAATGGTATTGTAGTCTACTCAGTCTACTCTGGGCCCTATTCTAAAGGTATTGTATCAGGACAGTCTACTCTGGGCCCTATTCTAATGGTATTGTATCATGACAGTCTACTCTGGGCCCTATTCTAATGGTATTGTATCATGACAGTCTACTCTGGGCCCTATTCTAATGGTATTGCAGTCTCCTCAGTCTACTCTGGGCCCTATTCTAATGGTGTTGTATCATGACAGTCTACTCTGGGCCCTATTCTAATGGTGTTGTATCATGACTGTCTACACTGGGCCCTATTCTAATAGTATTGTATCATTACTGTCTACACTGGGCCCTATTCTAATGGTATTGTATCATGACAGTCTACTCTGGGCCCTATTCTAATGGTATTGTAGTCTACTCAGTCTACTCTGGGCCCTATTCTAATGGTATTGTAGTCTACTCAGTCTACTCTGGGCCCTATTCTAATGGTATTGTAGTCTACTCAGTCTACTCTGGGCCCTATTCTAATGGTATTGTATCATGACAGTCTAATCTGGGCCCTATACTAATGGTATTGTATCATGACTGTCTACACTGGGCCCTATTCTAATGGTATTGTATCATGACTGTCTACACTGGGCCCTATTCTAATGGTATTGTAGTCTACTCAGTCTACTCTGGGCCCTATTCTAATGGTATTGTATCATGACAGTCTACTCTGGGCCCTATTCTAATGGTATTGTATCATGACAGTCTACTCTGGGCCCTATTCTAATGGTATTGTAGTCTACTCAGTCTACTCTGGGCCCTATTCTAATGGTATTGTATCAGGACTGTCTACACTGGGCCCTATTCTAATGGTATTGTATCATGACTGTCTACACTGGGCCCTATTCTAATGGTATTGTATCATGACTGTCTACACTGGGCCCTATTCTAATGGTATTGTAGTCTACTCAGTCTACTCTGGGCCCTATTCTAATGGTATTGTATCAGGACAGTCTACTCTGGGCCCTATTCTAATGGTATTGTATCATGACAGTCTACTCTGGGCCCTATTCTAATGGTATTGTATCATGACAGTCTACTCTGGGCCCTATTCACAAGGTAATGTATAATGACATCTACTCTGGGCCCTATTCTAATGGTATTGTATCATGACAGTCTACTCTGGGCCCTATTCTAATGGTATTGTATCATGGCAGTCTACTCTGGGCCCTATTCACATGGTATTGTATCATGACTGTCTAATCTGGGCCCTATTCTAATGGTATTGTATCATGACAGTCTACTCTGGGCCCTATTCTAATGGTATTGTAGTCTCCTCAGTCTACTCTGGGCCCTATTCTAATGGTGTTGTATCATGCCAGTCTACTCTGGGCCCTATTCTAATGGTGTTGTATCATGACTGTCTACACTGGGCCCTATTCTAATAGTATTGTATCATGACTGTCTACACTGGGCCCTATTCTAATGGTATTGTATCATGACAGTCTACTCTGGGCCCTATTCTAATGGTATTGTAGTCTACTCAGTCTACTCTGGGCCCTATTCTAATGGTATTGTAGTCTACTCAGTCTACTCTGGGCCCTATTCTAATGGTATTGTATCATGACAGTCTAATCTGGGCCCTATTCTAATGGTATTGTATCATGACTGTCTACACTGGGCCCTATTCTAATGGTATTGTATCATGACTGTCTACACTGGGCCCTATTCTAATGGTATTGTAGTCTACTCAGTCTACTCTGGGCCCTATTCTAATGGTATTGTATCATGACAGTCTACTCTGGGCCCTATTCTAATGGTATTGTATCATGACAGTCTACTCTGGGCCCTATTCTAATGGTATTGTATCATGACAGTCTACTCTGGGCCCTATTCTAATGATATTGTAGTCTACTCTATAGAACTATCTGTTGAATGACAACTGCTGTACCAAATTTGTTGTGCAGCTATACAACCTGAGTGTGTTTGAGGCCTAACAGAGAGAGAGAGAGACAGAGAGAGAAACAGAGACAGAGAGAGAGAGAGAGAGACAGAGAGAGAGAGAGAGAGAGAGAGAGAAAGAAAGAAAGACAGAGAGAGAGACAGAGAGAAAGAGAGAGAGAGAGAGAGAGAGAGAGAGAGAGAGAGAGAGAGAGAGAGAGAGAGAGAGAGAGAGAGAGAGAGAGAGAGAGAGAGAGAGAGAGAGGAGAGAGAGAGAGAGAGAGAGAGAGAGAGAGAGAGAAAGAGAAAGAGAAAGAGAAAGAGAAAGAGAAAGAGAAAGAGAAAGAGAAAGAGAAAGAGAAAGAGGAAGAGAAAGAGAAAGAGAGAGAGAGGATTGTTCCATTTCATTTGATCAGGTAGGTTCCATTTCATTTGATCAGGTAGATTCCATTTCATTTGATCAGGTAGGTTCCATTTAATCTGAACAGGCCCCTCCATGTTGTTGGAGTTTGGCCACTAGGATGAGGTCTTAGCCTTGATGAAGCAGGCTGTTAGGTGCAAGGTGCAGGACCCTCAGTGATAACCTACTGACTGTACATTAAAGACCTCGCCACTGGAATTGACTCCTACATCTTGATGTATTGGCCTGTGTCAGAGAAGACTAATGTCTATACTCTACATGACCACCCTCTCTCTCTGTCTCTCTCTCTATCTCTCTTTCTGTCTGTCTGTCTGTCTGTCTCTCTCTCTCTCTCTCTCTCTGTCTCTCTCTGTCTGTCTCTCTCAGTCTGTCTCTCTCTCTGTCTGTCTGTCTCTCTCTCTGTCTGTCTGTCTCTCTCTCTCTTTCTGTCTCTCTCTCTCTCTCTGTCTCTGTCTCTCTCTCTCTCTGTCTCTCGCGCTCTGTCTCTCTCTCTCTCTGTCTCTCTCTCTCTCTCTCTCTCTCTGTCTCTCTCTCTGTCTCTCTCTCTGTCTCTGTCTCTCTCTCTACTCTCTCTGTCTCTCTCTCTCTCTCTCTGTCTCTCTCTAGGGTTCAACCTGGTCCTACTCCTCCTCACCAATTCAATCACCAGCACCTCACATCCATCACAGGATGGGGCCCGTAGGGAATCCTATCCCCTAGATAGTGCACTACTGTTGACCAGGGCCCGTAGGGAAACCTCCTCTCCTCCCCACCTCCCCACCTCTCCCCTTAGCAGATGATCAAAAGGAGCCTGTGAGACTCCTCCAGGGAGGTGCAGGACTCTGTGGGACTCCTCCAAGGAGGTGCAGGACTCTGTGGGACTCCTCCAGGGAGGTGCAGGACTCTGTGGGACTCCTCCAGGGAGGTGCAGGACTCTGTGAGACTCCTCCAGGGAGGTGCAGGACTCTGTGAGACTCCTTCAGGGAGGTGAAGGACTCTGTGAGACTCCTTCAGGGAGGTGCAGGACTCTGTGGGAGAGAGGTGCAGGACTCTGTGAGACTCCTTCAGGGAGGTGCAGGACTCTATGAGACTCCTTCAGGGAGGTGCAGGACTCTCTACTCTGCTCCTTGATTTATCAGCTAGTAGGATAATGAGCCCAGGGCTGGAGCCTGCCCTGATCACTGATCACCACTCCCAGGGTCAATGCAGTGAAGGAGAGAGGGAGGGGGAAGGAAAAGGGGAGGGAGGGGGGAGAAAGAGAAAGAGAAAGAGGGAGGGAGAGAGAGGGAAGGGGGAGAGATGGAGGGGGAGAGAGAGAGGGAAGGGGGAGAGATGGAGGGGAGAGAGAGGAGGGGGGAGAGAGAGAGGGAGGGGGAGAGATGGAGGGGGAGAGAGAGGGGGAGGGGAGAGATGGAGGGGGAGAGAGAGGGAGGGGGGAGAGAGAGATGGAGGGGGAGAGAGAGGGAGGGGGGAGAGAGAGATGGAGGGGGAGAGAGAGGGAGGGGGGAGAGAGAGA